>NC_057946.1:30255056-30555056 GCF_018555375.3 Anguilla rostrata | reverse complement strand
GGAGGTGTCGGCTGTGTCTGTTGTCCAGAGCTTTGACAACAAAGGTCAAAGGTCAACTTCAAAGTTTCTGTACAGAGGCGCTCTCCAAGAGATTCCATAGAGTTGACAATACATTACAGGCATTTAGCAGACACTCTTATCCAGAGCGACTTACACAACTTTTTACATAGCATTTACATTGCATCCATTCATACAGCTGGATATACACTGAAGCAACGCAGGTTAAGTGCCCTGCTCCACAGCAGTGTCCTACCCAGGAATCGAACCTGTGACCTTTAGGTTACAAGACCGGCTCCTTCCACATTATACTACACTGTCGCCCAGTTGAGAAGAAAGTGGTTTTTGAAACTATCGAATCCCTTTGGAGATAGTCATGGAAATCTTCTGAGTGATAATAGGGTTTGGGCCCTGGGCAGCCCTGGGCTCTGAGCCAGCAGGAGGGCTGGATCAATGCGGCACAGATTTTCTGCAATGTTTTTTTTTTTTTTTAGCATCAATGAATTCCGGGGAGTTTTTGTTAAGACGCATCTTATCAATCAGCCCTTTGGTAATGTGTACATCTGCAAATGACCTGAAGGCTAAAACAAAACGACAACAAAAACACTCGTTTTCTTCTTCTTTTTAATCAGTTCTATTCGGGTGACTGGGTCGACTTTAAAATAATCACAAGGAAACAAATTATTTGTCCACCAAAGAATGCCATTTCATGGCAAAAATAAAACTACAATGCTCTGTGGGGTGAACAAGCCAAAAAGGAACCTAACTATCAACTGGCTTTGTGCAACTAGTCATTATGGAATCAGCAATATGAGAAAAGTCAAAGCTGGAAATGCCATTTCTTTAGTGAATGTTTATTCAAGACTGAAATAGAGCTGATAGGTGCATTATCGCCACCTGCTGTCTGGGATGTAAATTCTCTTCATGATGTGTGTTTGACATACATGGGATCAATTCTGTTTGAATTAAATAAAAGCTTTGGGGGGGGGAATGAGAGCCAATTTTCCTTTTCAGTGATCATTACATTATATTACATTACATTACAGGCATTCAGCAGACGCTCTTATCCAGAGTGACTTTTACATAGCCTTTACACTGCATCCATTCAAACAGCTGGATATATACTGAAGCAATGCAGGTTAACTACAATGGCAGTGTCCAATGGCAGAGTCAATTTGGTTGAACCTGCAACCTTTAGGTTATAAGACCCGCTTCTTCAGAGCAGAATCATTCACTTTTTTTGCAGTTTAAGACAAGTGTTTACTGTGATGTTATTTCCATAAAACAACTTCTCAGTTCAAATGTGTACTACCTGGAACTGCTCCAATAACCTAAAGGTTGCAGGTTTGATTCCCGAATTGACGCTGCCATTGGACACTGCAATTGTACTTAACCCCACTACCCCCCTCCCCCCCCGACCCCCCCCCCCCCCCAGACTTCTATGACATGGCAGCTGACTCCAAACTCAGGTCTTGACACCTGCTGTGCGTCAAATACAAGTACGTCTGTCATCTTCCAGCATAATGCAGCAGTTCCTGCACTCTGTAGTTTACTGTGCAGTCACACCCATTGCAAGACCGCACAAACACATGTCCTCACCCAACAGAAACCGCGCAGTTCATTGTGTCCTTGGTTACCTGGCAATGTGAGATGGTTGACTGAGGTCACTGGCCTCGTGTTACCTTGGTTCAAACCCATCTGAGGGAACAGGGCCAGCCCCCCGGTCCACAACCACAAAATTTACACACAAAAAAACCACCATGTCTGTTGAATGAGTACTATACATATACAAATTATTAAATTGTGCCCATCGATGAGAGTTCACTTGCCTCCCCCCCAAATACTGGGCCCTGTGACGGTTCTGTCTTGGTTACACAAAGCACAAATAATCAACATTAGGGTATATAGAGGTTCTTCAAATCAGTTGTTCCCGAGACACAGACACCAGTCACACTCAATCACTAAACAATCAAAATCCTTCATTTTATACTTTTCATGCAGTTATGTAGAAATATTTTCGATGTTTTCAACGTAATATATTAACATGTTAAATAAGCTCTGGATTTGGGCTAAACATTCACACATAAATTAAGCCGGCCCAGGGCCTGACAAGTTTAAAATTACCACCCCGTTTTAAATGTTGGTTAAGTCCCGCCTCTACATACATGACAAGAGAAGTGACCAATAAAAGAACGAAACACAGGACGGCGGTTGTGATTCGCATTCTGTTTGTCCTCTGATACTCGTGAGCAAATATAGTGCGTTTTCATTGTGCGTGTCTCTAGGCATCTTGCATATAAATTCGCGGTAGAGCAGCTGTTCGCATTTTCGCTGCTACCAATTTACTGCACGGTGTTGCAATAAGCTAATTTACAAGAAAGAAATAATGGCCCAGGAGTTCGTCGAGACAAAATTAAAAGGGGACAAAGTCGTTTTGTTTTTGAAACCGTCGTGTCCGTATTGCGTGATGGCAAAGGAGGTTCTGTCCAAGTATAAATTCAAAGCTGGACACCTGGAGTTCATCGATATAAGTGGAAGAAACGATATGAGCAAAATTCAGGACTACTTCCTTGAGATAACCGGAGCTAGAACCGTGAGTATGCTATAAAAAATGAATGTTTCATAATGAAAACGCTTCCTTAAAAGCGGATGTGTGAGTTGAGCGTACGTTAACACCTTAAAATCTCTACGAAAACGGCTTGTTAAATTACGCGACGTGCGCATTTTAGGCCATGCAAGAAATACGCTCTGTAAATGAATTTCTGTGGCTGTTATGTAGCCCCAAGTGTTATCGTCAAACAGATGGATCTCCCAACAAGACTAGTAAGGGGTTGATAGCCTTGTTCTATAAATTATAGGCTACTACGTTTCTTTGTGTTCTATAGCCTATTTCTGGGTACTGCGTTATAATGAGTAAAGCAAAGGATCTTTTTCCAGCTTGGTTTAAAGTGACAGATTTCTGAAATAAATTTCACGTAATTGTTTCTCCTTTACATTTGGTGACCAAATCGCAAAGTTAATCCCCTGCATCTATAGATCTTTAGTGATGGTGCACCCACAAATTAATAAAGGGAACCTTTTGATCAACTTCAATTGACAGTTTGACTGATTAAAAGCAGCGGTGGCAGGATCCGCAGAGGTATAAATACATTATCGCATAATTTCACTGCTATGTTTGATGCTGGCATTTCATGAATGCCTCTCGCTAATATGTCATCGTAATGATTCAGCAGCGCCTCATTTGCTAAGAGGAGTAGCCCAGTATTTCTCTTTGCTGAAGCCATACTGTAAATATCAGCTGGCAACAAATATAGTACAAGGTTCAAATCTCTCCAAGCACAAGTCATTTATTTGATGCGTCCCATGATAATTGGAACATGGGATTTTGGTGTTGCTATAAATGCCAAATAAATGACAAGGAGCATGCACAACGCTGCTTAGTGTGATTGACTCAAATGTGAAGTACTGCATAATAACTCATCGACAAAGGCTTTTTGGAAAAATGTTTTTTTACGAATCATTTTTTTATTTAGTTTGCATAAAGTTCTGAGATGAGTGTGTGTGCGTGCGCGCGCGTGTGTGTGTTTATACACAGGTGCCGCGGGTCTTCATTGGAGAGGAGTGTATAGGTGGCGGCAGTGACGTAGCTGAACTGGATAAGAACGGGAAGCTGGAGGGGATGCTGCTGTCCATCGGTGCTCTGCAGTAAATTCAGGTACAGGCACACATGCCCTCATGCATACACACACACACACACACACACACATATATATATATACACACACACACATACTCACATGCATATATATACACACATTCACTTACGCACGGACACACTCACTCACAGAGACACACACATTCATATACACACACACACACATTATCGGAACTTGGGTAAGCTAGGCACCCACCACATAGTTCATACAGAGTGAACCAACGTGTTCTCTATTTGTAGAGATTAGTAGAAAAATTATTTGTTTGCACGTTGCACTTGGTTCTCTGACAGTGACAAAAATGGTGAGGTTCACACTCCAAGAAAAAGTTTTTTAAAATTAAGATTTTGTTTTTAACTAGGCTTGGAAACGATGCATCTTAACACACTGATGAAGACTTTGCGGCAAAAATGTCTGAACTATTCCCCTGCTGCTCAGTAAAAAGTATATTGAATTGGCAAAGAGACTCTTTTTAAAGAAAGTTTTCTTGGTGTGCGACCGTCGTCATTTCTTTTCATCGAACTAGACACACACCCATAAGAAATCTGTTATCTGAGAAACACATACCACAAATGCACACACAAAATACTGACTAGGCCAAAGGTTTGATTATTTCAACAAGATTACTTAATGGATAACCTATGTCAGTGTCCCTAACTTTCCTGCATTAACTTCTGAGTAAATGCAAATCTCTTTGCATGACGTTTGTGAGAATCCAGATCTCTTTACATACAATTTGAGATGTCATTGCTTGAAGTTTGGGAGAATGTAGATATCTTTGCTTAGTTTGAGAGGATGCAGATATCTTTGCTTAAAGATTGAGAGAATGCAGATATCTTTGCTTAAAGTTTGAGACAATGTAGATATATTTGCTTAGTTTGGGAGGATGCAGATATCTTTGCTTAACGTTTGAAAGTATTCAGGTAGCTTTGCTTTCCCCCGTCAGAGAAAGGTTAAGACAGACACACATTTGCATGTTAAAAAAACACAAGAAAAAAAACAGTCTTTATTGATGCAGGCAGACACCAGTGGAACTGTACAAGGCTAAGAATAGGGCAGGGATGCCTTCTTTCATCACCCCTTACCTGGCTGCACACCTGCGCTACAAACCACACGCTTGTTTTTTCCCCCCAAGCAGCACCAGTCCAAAAGTCTCTCAGTCCGTGTTCTTAGGAACAAAAAAAGGCAACAATGTTATAAAAATAGTTGCATGGCCTCTAAATCATAAATTTATGATATGTTGATAAACATCGGGTTTCTATTTTTATCTTTTTAATTGAGTTAGCATTATTAGGACCCTTGTTCGCTAGCACTGTTTTCGATCGTCGACGTGTCCCTTAGAGGGGGACTCCAGTGTGTTAGTTAGTCTTTGCAGTATGCCAGGCCGATCTCGCCACCGAATCCCCGTCCTTTTGCGTTTATGGGGTTTAGTCCTCCGCGAAAGACCGCTTTCTCCGCTCATAGTCACAGGGAACCGTGTTCACCTTGCGCTTGGGTCGGTCAGGCCGCAGACACCGGCGCATCCAGCCGACGTGCGCCGTTTTTCCTCTTCCCCGTTTTTCTCTTCTCTGCTGGCATACGTCTGAGGGGCTGGTGGGTGGGGGGGGGTCCGTGGATAAAGCGCAAACCTCTCACCTTCCCCTCCTCCTCCCCCCCCACCCCCCTTCCCTCCACCCTTCCTTCTCCAGGGCGGGGCCAGGAGGGTCACATGACCAGGCAGCGGGACTTGCGCAGTTGTCTTCTCCGCTGCTGGTACTCGCTGAGCTCCTGCAGGTAACCCCTGGACGGCCAGCGGACCCTCTCCACCTGCTCCCGCTCCTCGTCTGAAACACAGCCCCACCACCCCCCACCACCCGATAAAGAAGACGCTGTCACCACGACGATGATGGTTCATACACTGCCCCTCAACAGTACCCTGGATTTCCAGGAACCCCCCCAAACCAGCCCAATTTTTTAACCAATGACGTATTGCTGCCAGGTCACATGGTTTAATATGAAGGCATTAACGGCCATTTTTTGGTATTTATCATAGACAGCCTTACAAGAAATGACCAGACCAAAAAAAGAACCCTCATTTAGTTTTCAGTCCTTGTAGGTTGCTTACCAACAGTCTTTGCTAGATGTAGGTCCTATACTATGTTGTAACTAAACACATTGTACTTTAGCCCTTTCTAAAATGGGGGGGGGGGGGGAAGCCCGTCCAATATAAATGTACTGGAAATCTGTTGTTCTCTATAGAATTAGATGTGCTGAATCCTATTAAATCAATTTAAATACATCAATGCAGTGTGAAATGGTGAATTCTGGGGGGGGAGTGGGGGGAATGTGTGGGTTTGTCTTGGACGCATTGCCTCCATACACAGGCACTTGTTCCAGAGAAATTTGCAGTCCTAATGTTCCTACTGCTGTGATCACTGGTGGATTAGGCGGAGTGTTAACACAATTCGGCTGTATCTTGTGTCGAGGCCCAGACAGAAGAGCCTTGAGCACTGTGCTCCCCCCTGACACCACCGCAGGGTCACCATTTGGACTGTAGGGGGCATCGGCTCTCACCTGACAGCTCCAGAAAGTCGGGCTTGTGGCTGAAGATCAGGTAGTTGTTGGCGATGAAGTGCAGGAGCCAGATGTAGAGCTGGTCTGCGTTGTGGCACTGACAGAGAGACAGAGCAGAAATGGGTGGGGGAAAAATGGAAAATTTTGTGTACAAAGTCCCAAGAACGGCCAGTACCGCGTTCCTCGCTAAACCTGAGTCAAAATCCTATCTGAAAATACTTTGCCTTTTTGGATTCTGGTTAAAACACTTCTACGGGTCCCTGAATTTTTAATGACAGCAACCAGAAATGGAACCAGTCGTGTGGAAAAAGGATTTTGATCCAAATGTAGATGAAAATTGTAAAGTGCAGAATTGTATTGGTACCTAGTGGGTTACAGTATTTCATAGTTTTCTGACCTAGGTCATCCCCTCCCCCACACACACACAGTCATTTCTCTTTCTAATAGGCCTTGTTCTCTTCGCTCCATTCTCTTCCTGCCCTCTCCCATTTCCTTTCATTTTAAATTTCATTTCCTCAGAGGGAGCGCAGATACGATAAGTGATAAACTGGCATCCGTTGTCAACGAGCGCAGGATCCACCCGTAGCCCCCCCCGTTCTCTCGATCCCACTTCCTGCCCGCTCACCTTTGCCCGGCGCAGCAGCCGGACGACGCTGATGCCCGTGGACGCCAGCTCCCGGCTGGGCATGCTCTGCAGATATGCGCAAACGCACACCTCGCACAGGTGCTGCAGACGCTTCACCTGGTACATCTCTGCGCAGACCAGCACCGACATGGCCTGCAGCACGCTGGCTGGAGAGGAAAACACCGACGACAACGCCGTTTATTTTACCCACAGTGCACGCCTGCACCCGTAAGCCCTTCCACCATCCATCCATCCGTATCCCACTTATATCACATGCCAGCCTGGGTTTGGGTCAGCCAATTCAGCAAACTAAAAGGAATTCAGGGAAAAAAATTGGCAAGTTGTTGATAAACTTTCTCTTATTCCACCGAAACAGTTCACTAAAATGCACTTCTGAAAGCACCTGAGGCGAGAAATGGGTAATGCAGTTGCTGAATCTCGATTTATATTTTATCTGCAACACCTAGTTTTGAAAGTTTGATCTGAGTTCCTTGAGCCAGAGCGAGCTGCGTTGGACACATTAGTTTGCGCAGAATTATCTGTTTAGAATGATCTGTACTAAATTCAAATACAGAATCGGCGAAGGCGCCACACCACTTGCCGGACTGCATCTATCATGCAGCGCCTGGCCTGTCCGTAGAAAATGAATAGAGTGCATCGAGAGCCGGGTTCGGTGACAGCACTCCTTCAGCTGTCAGGCCCACGACCTACGCATGGTGGACTATGAATCTGACCAGGATTACGCTCTTACGTAAGGTCAGGTCTCCCCGAATTTGCCAAGAGGCCAACGACTGGTTACGACTGACCAATCATGATGTCATGCGGGCGCGACTCCAACTGGGAGCAACGATTCAAGCCAACTCAAAAACGGACCGATAGAGGCAACGCCGGCTGAAACTGGGCTTAACCAATCAGACTGCAGGAAATGAATCTCACAATGTGCAATTGATTATCCGCGACTGGTAGTTCACCCACCCGGACAGCAGGTGTCAGTGTAGAGGTACTCCAGGAAGGACAGGAAGGTGTCGGAGGAGACGCCGTGGATGGGCACCACGCGACTCCTGGCCTCGGCGTACTTCCCGCTGAACATGGCGGCCATGACATCACAGCGCGCTACCAGCACTGCCCTATGAGCAGGCAGCACGCTCCCTGTCAGGAAACAGATTCTCTCTCAGTCAGGTATATTACAGACTGTATGTTAGAGACCATATACCATATTATAGACTGTATGTTATAGACTATAAGACACTATTTTATAGACAGTATTTTACAGACTGCACTGTATAGTATAGACAATATACTGTACTGTTATAGATCGTATACTATAGACTATACTGTGTTACAGACTATATTATAGACTATAATGTTATATACTGTATTATAGACTATATATGCTAGACTAAATATTGTAGATTGTGTATTACACACTGTATAATATAGACCATATACTGTATTATAAACTATATTATAGACTATATATTACTGATTGTAAATTGTAGAGAACGTACTGTATAATACACTATATTATAGACTATATACTCTATTATAGACTTGCCTTGTACCATGAAGATGACATCCGAACACAGGGGGGAGTTGAAGAGTTACAGTAACGGAGACTGCTGAAGGGTGCTAGTGTATCCTAACCTGCATAGGACATCAAGCCGGTTAACAGGAACCTCAACACCGCAGTCGATACACATTAAGACTTACGCGCTTAACAGAGCACATTGTGTAGCTCCCCATCCGACCGGTGGCGTTTAAGTTTCCCCAGGATACGTGAAACTGCCGGGCTGATGTCTCCTGGAACCCTGCAACAAGCCATAACCAACCTAAACAGAACACCTAACCACCACAACACATCACGCCCTGCTTAACGGAAGCACAGAAGGAAGGGGACGCAGTCCCTGTTACTTGTGTTTCTTTCAGGATTGATACAGACAAAAAACCCATATGTGGAAAATCCTGTAAGAGGGGGGAGTGCCTGCATATGCGTGTGCATGTGTATGTGTGTGAGTGAGTGAGGTGGTGATCTCAACATATGTTCCTTTTTGTACCACTAGGTGGCGACATGTTACAGAGCCCCTGATTACCCTGTCATCAGGAGTGTGTGGGGGGTTACGGGAAATTAACTGAGAAAGTAACTTGAATTGAAAAGGAATGGACACCCAGCACCTGCCTGTCACCATCGTACTGTACAAGTGTTCCTAAAGTGCGCTGTGACACTCTGTGATGCCCTGTAACGCCCTGTAACGCCCTGTAACGCCCTGTGATGCCCTGTGACGCCCACACAGAGCACACTTAAACGCACGGGGGTGTACAGACACGCACCTTCTCCCTGGTGATGAACGAGCGCACCCTCTCCAGCAGCTCGGCCACCGCCACCGAGCTCTTCAGCTTCTCCCCCGCGGCGTCCTGGAGCTGCTTCCACTCCGAGGCCCCTGGAGCCGCAAGCGCAGAGAAACGGGCCTCTGAGTCTACTGAGTGCGCTCAGAACCAGGCCCACACACACAGGCCTCTGAGTCTACTGAGCGCGCTCAGAACCAGGCCCACAAACACAGGCCTCTGAGTCTACTGAGCGCGCTCAGAACCAGGCCCACAAACACAGGCCTCTGAGTCTACTGAGCGCGCTCAGAACCAGGCCCACAAACACAGGCCTCTGAGTCTACTGAGCGCGCTCAGAACCAGGCCCACAAACACAGGCCTCTGAGTCTACTGAGCGCGCTCAGAACCAGGCCCACAAACACAGGCCTCTTAGGCTACTGAGCGCGCTCAGAACCAGGCACACAAACACAGGCCTCTGAGTCTACTGAGCGCGCTCAGAACCAGGCCCACAAACACAGGCCTCTTAGGCTACTGAGCGCGCTCAGAACCAGGCCCACAAACACAGGCCTCTGAGTCTACTGAGCGCGCTCAGAACCAGGCCCACAAACACAGGCCTCTTAGGCTACTGAGCGCGCTCAGAATCAGGCATCAAAAACACAGGCCTCTGAGTCTACTGAGCGCGCTCAGAACCAGGCCCACAAACACAGGCCTCTTAGGCTACTGAGCGCGCTCAGAACCAGGCCCACAAACACAGGCCTCTGAGTCTACTGAGCGCGCTCAGAACCAGGCCCACAAACACAGGCCTCTTAGGCTACTGAGCGCGCTCAGAATCAGGCATCAAAAACACAGGCCTCTTAGGCTACTGAGCATGCTCAGATGAACCCCCACAAACACTCACACACAGGCCTCTTAGGTTACTGAGCGTGCTCAGAACCAGGCCTCTTAGGCTACTGAGCATGCTCAGAACCAGACCTCTTAGGCTACTGAGCGTGCTCAGAACCAGGCCTCTGAGTCTACTGAGCGCGCTCAGAACCAGGCCCACAAACACAGGCCTCTTAGGCTACTGAGCGCGCTCAGAACCAGGCCCACAAACACAGGCCTCTGAGTCTACTGAGCGCGCTCAGAACCAGGCCCACAAACACAGGCCTCTGAGTCTACTGAGCGCGCTCAGAACCAGGCCCACAAACACAGGCCTCTTAGGCTACTGAGCGCGCTCAGAATCAGGCATCAAAACACAGGCCTCTTAGGCTACTGAGCTGCTCAGATGAACCCCCAAACACTCACACACAGGCCTCTTAGGTTACTGAGCGTGCTCAGAACCAGGCCTCTTAGGCTACTGAGCATGCTCAGAACCAGACCTCTTAGGCTACTGAGCGTGCTCAGAACCAGGCCTCTTAGGCTACTGAGCGTGTTCAGAACCTGGCATCACAATCACACCTTCCTCTAACTGCCATCTCTGCAGTCAAGCCTACTGAGTGCACTCGGACCAAGTCACGCTCCAAACCCCCCCACACCCCACCCCCCACCCCACCCCCCCGAGCCTTTTTTCGAGGGAGGGGTCAGTTCTGCGCCGGTTCACCGATGACTTACAGCGGCCCGGACACGGCGACAGCCGGCGCAAGGGAACGATCCCGCGTTCCAGCCCGTCCGGATAATTTACGGGTCGGGTAATCGATCCTCTGCGAATACCGACGCGGCCGCGGTAAGGGCAGCAGCCGACGGCCGCGCGCGGGGGACAGGCAGCCCTACATCAGCCTGCGGACAGAGCTGTTAATCAGCAAGGGCCCCGCGCGGGAGAACCACTCACTGTAATTACACCCAGTAATGACAGGGGGGCCTCCTCGCTGCTCGACTGGGGAAGCAAGAGGAGGGGTAGGGCTGGAGGGGTAGAGGGTGGGGGAGGTGGGCAGCACGACACCATGGGCAACCACAGCCATATCTCTTTCTGATTTTCCATGCCAACTTAACTGGCCGTAAGTTTTTGCTGCATTTATTGATAAGCGCATTTATGACAGCCTGACAGACTGTTCTCGTGTCCCCATATGAAACGCCGTAGTAGTGTGGTCTAAATCTACGAGTGATTAATCGATCAAATTAACTATTGGGTAAGAAAGAAAACCAGCAGCACTACAGGCCACCAGTACCAAGATTGAGTATCTCTGGACGAAGAGACAAAGGTCACAGAGGCAGCGAGAAAATTAAAATCCCAGCTCCAACACTAGGACGTCTGCATTTAGGAAAAGATTTAGCCCCACCAGCCCCCCACAACTGCACTGATTTTCAGTTAACAAGAGCGAGGTCTCAGGGTACCCCAGCTGGTTTTTCCCTCACGTCTGTAACCCGGCCAACTGCGCCTGGATTTTCACTAACGCATTTTCTCTCTGGCGGGGCACCACGATTCACTGATTCATTCTCGCGCAGCAGCGCTAGGCTAGATAACGCCGGAGTGACAATGCTTTTTTTTCCTTTTCTGTTTCTTCTTTTTTTCATGAAATGCTATTACGGAGAGCAAAGCCAAGGCCAGCCCTCACCTCCAGCGGAGAGACAGCTGGAATGAGACGGACGGGTGGACAGAGAAGGGGAAGCAAAGGTTAAATGGAATGAGATGGACAGACAGACGGACAGACAGAATAAGGGAAGGAAAGGTTAAATGGAATGAGACAGACAGACGGACAGACAGAGGAAGGGAAGCAAAGGTTAAATGGAATGAGATGGACAGATGGACAGACAGAGGAATGGAAGCAAAGGTTAACTGGAATGAGACAGACAGACGGACAGACAGAATAAGGGAAGCAAAGGTTAAATGGAATGAGATGGACAGATGGACAGACAGAGGAAGGGAAGCAAAGGTTAAATGGAATGAGATGGACAGACAGACAGACAGAGGAAGGGAAGCAAAGGTTAAATGGAATGAGATGGACAGACAGACAGACAGACAGAGGAAGGGAAGCAAAGGTTAAATGGAATGAGATGGACAGATGGACAGACAGAGGAAGGGAAGCAAAGGTTAAATGGAATGAGATGGACAGACAGACAGACAGAGGAAGGGAAGCAAAGGTTAAATGGAATGAGATGGACAGATGGACAGACAGAAGAAGGGAAGTGGAAGGTTAAAACAAAAGAGCAGAAGAGCGTTCGCTGAAAGAGGCGGTCAGCCCACCTCTGTAGAGGAACCTCAGCATGTCCCACAGGCAGCGGCAGAGCAGGGGGTCCTTCACCACCAGCCGGGAGAGGCGTCCGGCGAGGTGCCCGTCGGGGCGGGGCGGGTCCTCGGCGCCCCCGTCCCACGTGGAGAGGAGGCTCTGGGGGCCGTCCCGGCAGGCGCAGCGGGACACGGGGCGGTCCCGCCCCTGCCCCCCCAGCAGCAGCTGCCTGAAGTAGGGGCTGACGGAGCACAGCACCGCCGCGTGCGCCCAGCCCAGCTCCTTCCCAGAATCCCCGGCGTAGAAGGCCACGTCGGCGAACTGCACGCCGCGCTCCAGCAGCCACTGCATGTCCTGCGAGAAGCGCGACTCCTCCACCCGCACGGCCGGGAGGCGGGCTGGGGAGAGAGAGAGAGGAGAGCAGGAGTGTGTGAGTGTGTGTGTGTGTGTGTGTGTGTGTGTGTGTGTGTGTATGTGCGTGTGTGTGCATGTGTGTGTATGTGGGTGTGTGTGTGTGTGAGAGAGTGTGTGCATGTGTGAGTGTGTGTGTGTGTGCGTGTGTGTGTGAGAGAGTGTTTGCATGTGTGTATGTGCATGCGTGTGTGAGTGTGTGTACATAATTATGTGTTTACATGCAAGTTTTGTGTGTGAGTGTGTGCGTGTGAGTATGTGTGTGTGTATGTGTGTACATGTGTATGTATGTGTGTAGATGCGTATGTGTACGTGTGTGTGTATGTGTGTACATGCGTATGTGTGTACGTGCGTGTGTGCGCGAGTATGTGTGTGTGTGTGTGTACGTGCGTGTGTATGTGTGTACATGCGTATGTGTGTACGTGCGTGTGTATGTGTGTACGTGCGTATGTGTGTACGTGCGTGTGTATGTGTGTACGTGCGTATGTGTGTACGTGCGTGTGTATGTGTGTACGTGCGTATGTGTGTACATGCATATGTGTGTACATGCGTGTGTGAGTGTTTATGGTTACATCATCCTGCTTGTGCTCTATTTTTGCTTAAGAGCGGCACACCGCTCTGCCAGAGGCCTTTTTATAGCCCGTCACTCTCCTGGCAGGATGGCAAGGGGGTCTTCAGACTGGCAGCACCGAGCGTGCTCAGCATTTACAGAGCAGCCCGGCTGAGGGAGCAGGAAGAGGAGCGCTTAGGCCCCGCCCCTTCCCACCGAGCAGGTCCCCCGGTCTCACCTGGCTGCTCCAGCTGAGGTGGGCGGAGCTCGCTGGCCTTGTGGGTCCGCCTCTTGTCCGGCCTCTCTTTGGCCTTCTGCTTCAGACACTGAACCATGAAGTACTCCAACTGCAGGCACACAGAAACACAGGAAGGATCACCTCGTGTCTATCCTGTCTATCACGCACCAATCACAACACTGTGGGTGGAGCTATAACAAGCTGTCAATCACTCACCGATTAAAACATTGTGGGTGGAGCTATAGCCAGCTGTCAGTCAATCACTGATCAAAACATTGTGGGTGGAACAATAACAAGCTCAGTCAGTCAGTCACTCGCTTGTTTGGCCCAATCAAAACATTAAGCTCCCTACCTTAGACGGCAGAACAACATGATTGGCAGCTCATTATCTGCACACAGTCCAATTTTACTCCTTTACTCCTTAGTTATTAAGCTCTTCCCTAGGCCTGCACGGTTGTTAAATGTTTTGTAGAGTCTATTTTAAGTGTGGCTTTCAAAGTTCTATGAATTTTTCATGCTGTTCACAAATTGCCCCCCGGAGGCAGTAAAGATCCCCTGATAACTGAAACCGAAATCAGCAAGTCACCGCCAGCACACAGTAGCCATGGCGATCTGGAGCCTGGGAGTTCCATCGCCACCCTGAGCTGGATCGAATTCGGCCGTGCAGGGGTTGAGTGATGCCTGACTCACACGCCCAGCAAACAGCTGGGGCTCGACACGGTAAGTACAATTACGCCTCATTCACCTGCCAGAGGTTCTTATTAGGGTGATTTACACAGTTAATATGGCAATAAAATAAAACATAACCACATCGTTTCGCCCGTTTTGAAAGCGCAGAGCTGCAGTACATATGAGTGTAGGCCCCAAGCTCTCCCTGCCTGTTAAAGGAAACTAACTTTGTGCAGAAGAGGCTGAGTCATAAAAATGTGGCGGGGGGGGTTCTGGGGGGTGCACCTGAGCGGGATTAGTCACACGATTCCCTGTCACCTGAACTGCGTAACTATTATGAACTCAACAGGTTATTTGATCGTCCTCTCTGTGTTTTAACCACAGCAGGTTGCCGTTGGTAACGAATCTTCTGCCACTGTACAGAACCCCCGTTGCCACGGCACTGACCTCAGTCAAGCCTCTTGCCCTGTGCTAAATTTTCAAAAAATAAATCAGACTGTAATATTTTGGTTCCAACTGTAAGAAGACAGAACTTAACCTAATAAATTATTAATGATAACAGAGATGAGAGCTCCCTGCCTCAACTGGAGCAAAAACTATCAACTAAAATACAACCAATTATGAATTATGAATTAGTCTCTGCTACAGCTGGTAATCTGTTTTCACTGCTGTTACTACGGCAACTGCACCGACACGTGCCCCAGCACTACCACCCCATTCCGCTGGTGCCACTGACCTTCCTCACTCACTCACTGACCGACTCACCCACTGACTCACTCACTGACCGACTCACTGACTGACTCACTCACTCACTCTCCTCTTAATGTGCCTGGTTCTAAGGATCTGATCAGTTCTCTCGCTCAGTGCCATGTATTCAGTGGGTAATCTCAAGGAATATTCCTGGCGTCTGAAGGGTTGAAAGAATTTCTAATAAATTGTCTGACCCAGGTGTGACACCTAAACCCTATATTACCTACACATACCTACAGTATTACCCCTAATATCAAAATAGTACTGCTGCTGCCGCTGGGACCTCCACCGTAAGCATTTTCATAATACCCAGGTCAATGGCAGCCATATCTGATGCAAAAACAAAAAATAAAATAAAAACAACCAGAGTTCTTTCCAGACCACGTTCACCGTAAACTACCACGTTGCAGGCGGAGAGAGAAGAGTGACCGTTTCTGTGCACTTTACGGACGCAGTTTAAAGCCGACCGAAGGGCCTTTTAAAAGGCTGTTGCAGTGTCAGAAGCGCAGTCTGATCTGAGAAACGTGCTGCGGGCCTCCAGTGGACATGCTTCCGCACAGATAAAATCGCACTTCTTTATACGCGGGGGCTAATTGGCTCTTATATTGCAGAATTTATCTGCCGATTAGAGACGGAAGTGCTTTGCCCAGCTCAAGGGTTCAGTGCTAATCCTTCGTCCGGCGCTCCACCGCAGAACGTGTCAGGGGGGGTCTTAAGAACCTTTTTTTTTGTTTTTTGTCAATCCGAACAAGGCGAAAGAAGATCTGACCGTGCCAAGCTCAGCTTCATAGCTGGTCTAGCGCTGGGCTGGTTTAGCAAATTTCACTGAGATCTTGCGCCAATCACCTCCAAAGCCATTTTGAAGGAGAGCCTTTTTTTTTATTAAAATGTTTTGTTAGAAGCTCAGCTACAAATAAATTAAGCTTCCAGAGTACGGCGCGGGTCCAGTCCTCTAACAGAAAGTGTGACCTAAGCAGTTTTTACATCATCCGTTTGTCTAATTTAAACATGCATTCACCACCTCTCTAGCAATAAAGGCGCATTACTGCTGTAGCTATCTACACTCACCGGCCACTTTATTAGGTACAGCTTGCTAGTACTGGGTTGGCTTCTGCTGCTGTAGCCCATCTGCTTCAAGGTTCGACGTGCTGTGCGTTCAGAGATGCTCTTCTGCATACCTTGGTTGTAACAAGTTGTTATTTGAGTTACTGTTGCCTTTCTATCAGCTCAAACCAGTCTGGCCATTCTCCTCTGACCTCTGCCATCAACAAGGCATTTTCGCCCAGAGGTCTGCCGCTCACTGGATATTTTATCTTTTTCAGACCATTCTCTCTAAACCCTAGAGATGGTTGTGCGTGAAAATCCCAGTAGATCAGCAGTTTCTGAAATACTCAAACCAGCCCGTCTGGCACCAACAACCATGCCACGTTCAAAGTCACTTAAATCACCTTTCTTCCCCATTCTGATGCTTGGTTTGAACTTCAGCAGATCGTCTTGACCATGTCTACATGCCTAAATGCATTGAGTTGCTGCCCCGCGATTGGCCGATTAGATATTTGCGTTAACGTGCAGTCGAACATCTGTACCTAATAAAGTGGCCGGTGAGTGTATATCCATGCTAGCTTTACACGCACCATAGGCAGCTTGACTCCGACCAGAATCAGCACGCAGACAAACGCTAGCTTCCTGTGAGCAGTGACTGAGTTTCTGGCTGGGGCGATGCGTTTCAGCTCGCGCTCTGCGGCAGAAAAGCGGCCCGGTGATGTCAGAACCCGGCTCGGATCGGCGCGTCATCCCCGTCAGGCGACAAACACAGGGACTCTCCACCGGCGCATTCCGCCACTAACAAGCTCATTACAGAGCGTCACGCTCGGCAGAACACCATCAATTCAGAGAAACAGAGAGGGGGGAGGGGTGAGGAAGAGGGATTGGGGAATTCGGGGGGGGGGGGGCGGCAGCAGAGACTGACAGAACCTCACCACTCCCCCGAAGTAACGTCCCACGAAGAAGTCGTTGAGGGAGGGCAGCTCCAGGTAGGTGGCCCCCAGGTCCCGGGCCAGCTGAAGACCCTCGTTGTGGGGAACAGAGCTGCTCCAGTCTGAGGCACAGAGGGGGCAGGTGCAGGGGGGTCCCTCCTCTGTTTGGGAAGGGGGGTACAGACAGGTGAGCGTGGGTACATTCAGATAAACCAGGTGTAGGGTCACGGTCAAAGTCATTTGTAAGTCAGTCCGTTCATGGAGTGAATTTGAATTCAGTACTGACTGGGAAATCCTCATCGTAAGATTTAGGATGTGGGACTTTTTGAGAATGAGGAATAGAAGGTGGGTGTATCTGCTCAATTGGCTCAGGCTGCGGTGAGACGGAACCCAGCCTGGGGCGGGTGAGTTGGGGGGGCGGGGGGGGGGGGGGTGCATCGCTGCCAGCTGGTGATGGAGAGACAGTCGGCCTGGTGCCACAACAACAACTGAATCCTAGAGCCAGCAGAGCAACAGATAAACACACACACACCACGCATAAACATACATAAACACACACACGCACACCACGTATAAACACATATATAGACACTAACACACACACACACACTACGCATAAACACATTCATAAACACACCCACACATGCACACCACATACCTTGCATGAACACAAACACACACACATACACACCATACGTAAAAACACACACGAACGAACGCACGCACGCATGCAGACAAACGCACGCTCAAACACTCACAACACAGACGCAGAGACACGCACCCCCGCACCCTGGCAGCTCCTGCAGGGCAAACCGGGGCCGAGGATTCAGTTCATGTCCATGCACAGAAGGCCTTCTTGGAGGCTAAACGCTAATAGGCTTCATAAAGGACGAGAGGCAGGAGTAGTTTTATGGCCGATCATGCAGACATTTTATGAGGCATAAATCCAGTCCGATTGGACCGAGTACCAGCAAAATATATCACTTCACTGAAAGGGCAGACAGGTCTTTCATTCCCGTTTCTTATCGCCTGAAAACAAGATGAACTCAATCTGTGTAGGGGAGAAGAAAAAAAAAAAAACACAACAAGGTACAGGACACTTGGCATTCTTCACAAACCGAGTCCTGCTGCTCCAGCTGGTGCAGAGATCTCCTCCTGCTCTCTGCTGGCACAGGCTGGCACGAGCCGGCCCGTTCAGCTGGCCCCGGCACAACAGAGCCCGCTCCCTGCCGGACATGTGCGTGTCTGCCACGTGATCTCTGGTCACTCCTCGGCCTCTCTGTCTCCCTCTCTCTCTCTCTTCCTCTCACTCTTTCTCTCCCTGTCCCTCTCCCTCTCTCTCTCTCCCCCTCTCCCTCTCTCTCTCTCTCTCTGTCTCTCCCCCTCTCTCTCTCTCTCTCTCTACAGACACGGTTCCCTCTACACAGACACAGTAAGGGGGGGGTCAAGGATTTGGCCCTGTGGCTCCTCATTGGATGAATCGCCATCATGCGGCCATACACTGTAGAGGTCTTTTTTTGTTTTGGAGAAGCGTATGGTGTTATTCGTTCCCAGTTGAGCGGGTCAGGGGACCTGATCCAGAACCTTCACCAGGTTCCAGCTAACCCTCCCCAGCTGGACCACATTTAGCACCTCTTCCAAGAGGTAAGGAGCCACACGGATAATCAGGCTATCCTGCACTGAAGGACGTTTAGCAGAAGTCTTTCCCACCTCTCACACATCTCCCGAAATTCCTCCCTCCTTCCGGAGAACCAGGGAGAACGTCCATGGACACATTCCCCTATAAGCCACGCCCATTTCAGCGCAACACAAAGCTTTAAAAAAGGCAATGGAAGGGACACAACAATATGCTTCATTCATTCATTGGACCAGACGGTTGATCCCTATTGGCCAGACCGCATGACATGTTCTAGGAGCCAACAGTGCACTTCCTTTTCCTGCTGTTAACCTAAACCGTCCATCCATTATCTAAACCCGCTTGTTCCTGGTCAAGGTCGCGAGGGGGACTGGCCTATCCCAGCATGCATTGGGCAAGAGGCAGGAGTACATCCTAGACAGATCGCCAATTTATCACAGGGCACGCACACCATTCACCCGCACACTCATACCTGTGGGCAGTTTAGAGTCTCCAATCGGCCTACCTGCATGTCTTTGGGAGGAAACCGAAGTACCCGGAAGAAAGCCACGCAAACAGAAGAGGACCCGCGCAGGGAGAACATGCAAACTCATGGAGAAAGGGATTCGAACCCGGGACCTTCTCGCTGTAAGACCCACTGCACCGCCACCAGGCCGCCCTAAGCTAAACTAAGCATGCTCAAATCTGACCCTCGAGGTCAGCAAGTACTGCTGGTTTTCATTGCTCCCCTCCAATCAGGGCCTGATTTAAAACTAAACCTGGGGACAACAGGTGAGTCAAATCTCTGGCCAATCAGTGCCATTGAGCAATCAATTAGCAGTGAGGTAGGAGAGAAAACCAGCAGCACTACAGACCTCCAGGGGCCGGATTAGAGCATCCGGGTCTCGACCCTGATACGGCAGTACAGTGAGCAACACAAAGAGCCCCACAGTGCGCCCCACCAGCCCCCCAGACGCATGCACCTACTGCAGGGACTCCACCAGGGCAACCTCTTTGGCAACAAGGTAATCTGAATTCAGGGACTCTATCTGTTATATTAATACATTATATAGCCTATAAATGTCATAGCCAGACAAAGTCTTCTGCATATAGAATAAAACGGTGCTTTGCGACTTTAAATATTTTGGCAATGGGACGACAAGCAAATGTTTAATGAATAAAATAAAGCACTTAGACAAGGGACTGGGTTTTAAGAGGAAACGTAGTTAATACTTAACAGGACTTATGCTTCCTATTGTCAGACCAGCCCAGGCAGAAGCTCGCAAGTGCTTTACAGATACGGCTGCTGTTTATCCATTTGTTTATTTCGCCCGCTGGACTTTGGTTGTCTGCTGTTGCCTCTCGCCCAGTAAAATCAGGTTTAATCTCAGGAATAGAGAGCCGCCAGTTAATTTAGGCAATCAGCACCACCGAACGCACGCTGGGGTGAAGGAGCTGGGGGAGCCCCTCATTCAATTCAGCCACAACAATTACACTATCAGGGAGAAGGGAAAAAAAGATACATTTTCCAGCTTTTCCAGGACTCGCATAAAGAAATATCTCAAATCCAGCAAACAGACCAAGAAACATCAATGGTAGGAGAAAACCCTGCACGTTCTGCCACTATTTATAATGAATACATTTTAAAGGTTTTCCTGTCGATCCCTGAGCTTTCACAACCAACATTCACAAACCAAAATATACAATCACATGAAAAATTTTGTTCTGAATACTGGTGGAAAAATATTTTACGTTTGCAGTTGTGAATACTGTGCAGGAATTTTACTGGTGGGCTAAAGCAGGGCTGCCCAACCCTGTTCCTGCAGATCTACCATCCTGTAGGTTTTCACTCCAACCCTAACAAAGCCACACCTCATTCAACAGCTAGAGCAGGGCTGCCCAACCCTGTTCCTGCAGATCTACCACCCTGCAGATTTTCACTCCAACCCTAACAAAGCCACACCTCATTCAACAGCGAGAGCAGGGCTGCCCAACCCTGTTCCTGGAGATATACCATCCTGCAGATTTTCACTCCAACCCTAACAAAACCACACCTCATTCAACAGCTAGAAATCTCATTGAGCTGCTAATTAATAGAATCAAATTTTGGTGTGCCAAATTAGGGTTGAAATGAAAATCTACAGGACGGTAGATCTCCAGGAACAGGGCTGGAAACCACTGTGTTAAAGTATATGTGGTAATTACCATAGCTTGGTCTGCTACCAGTACACTGGGGGAAATGACGCTGTAGGAGCGGGGTCATGTGGGGGTCGGTTTAACCCCGTCAGGGCTGACACGGGACGGGAGGTCGGTGCTAACCGTTGAGACGGGCGCCCACGGCTGCCACGATGACGGGCACGGCCCAGTGCCGCAGCAGGGGCCGAATCCGGGGGCTGTAGGCGTCCCGCACCTGCTGGAAGGTCAGCTTGTCGTTCACCGAGTACTTGATGACCAGAATGTCGGCCTGCTCCAGCACACCCCGAGTGGCCACCCAGTCCCTGTCCAACAGGTCCTGGAGAGAGGGAGAGAGGGGCAGGAGAGGGGGAGAGGAGAGAGCCGGAGGACAGAAGAAAGGGAGGAGACAGGAAGGGAAGAGGAGAGGACAGTGAGAAAAGAGAGAGAGAGAGGAGAGAGCCAGAGGAGAGCCGGAGAAACGAGGAAGAGAAGAGGAAAGGACAGTAAGTGAAGAGAGGGAGAGAGGAGGAGAGGACAGAGAGAGAAGAGGAGAGGACAGCAGGAAAAGAGAGGGAAATGAGTCATCCTGAGCAGGGTTTCTCGCTTGAGACTTACTGTTCCTCACTATGAGAGACCCTCATTATCACACAGGAAAGCTACTGAAGAAGCATCCCCGTGTGTGTGTGTGTGTGTGTGTGTGAGTGCATGTGAGTGTGTGTGTGTGTGTGAGTCAGTTTGTACATGTGTGTGCATGTGTACATTTGTATGTTTATGTGCGTGTGTATATGCATGTGTGCACGGGTTTGTATGTGCATGCATGTGTACATGTGCATGCATGAGTGTGTGTGTGTGTGTGTGTGTGTACACAAGTGTGAGTGTGTGCGTATAAGTGTGTGCATGTGTATGTGTTTGTGTGTGAGTGTGTGTGTTTGTCCATGTATGTGTGTATAAGTGTGAGAGTGTGTTTGTCCATGTATGTGTCTGTGTGTGTGCTTCATATCATGTCATCTCTCCACACTCCCTGCCTTATCCCTCACACTTCCAACCAGCTGACCACCTGTGAGCACCCCCTCCTCTACCTCCATAAAAACCCTCACCCCCACCCCTAACCTCGCCCGCCCCTGCCCCCTGCCCCCCACAGGCTTACTGACCCAGCTGGGGCAGTCGTGCACCAGCACCCTCACGTCCCCGAACATGCGGGCCTGGTACTGGATGAAGGCCGGGTTCATGGGGTGCAGGGTGGCCGCGGTGGAGCTGAGCAGACTCCCGTCCGTCCGGCTCAGCGTGTCCCTCACCCCGGGCACCACGCTCCGACCCAGGTAGCTCCACAGCAGGCCCCCCTGGGGCTGTCCCGCCCCCTCCTCCAGGAGCCCCAGACCCGACCGCTCGCTCCCCAGGGCCACGATGTGGATCGACCTGCGCAAACATCAATTTATGCCCCCCAGAAAGCAAGGAGGGTCAAAGGGTGCCAGCCAATCGGATGTGTGGCCACGCATGACATGAGATTATAAAACCAGAGTTGTCTCGTCACTGTAAAGGTATTTGTGAATGAGTAGACGCCCAGCCACAACTGTTAACCAGGTCCAGATCAACCGAGGATAAACATTCATTCAACGAGAAGACGATTGCACGCTCCTTGCTCATAAATTCGTTGAAAAGAATGCAACCGTTTCGGCAGGATTTTGTAGAACAAATTGAGGATGAATTAAGGGAATGTACCGTTCTTTCTTAACAGACTGTAAAGGAAAACGTAAATAGGTGTCTTTTTCGTGATTAACCATGTCGATCACGATTACCAATGCATCACCTTGTGTCTCCGCACCTGGTAGCATACAGAAAAAGAATGACACTAACGGCACTGCTGTTAACACCAATGAATGTGATATAATAATTGCTATTATTATTGTTGTTGTTGTTATTGTTATTTTTATTGTCATTATCATTCGTATTATTATTATTAGCTACTATTCACACGTGTTATGGTAACATGCATTTCTAAAAGTGACACAGGAATCATTCACATTAATGTTCCAAAAAATATATATTAATTCTCAATTTCGCATTGTTTAACCCTGAGCATACAACATAAGGATCGAAGGGGTACATTAACTTACATGGTCACCTCGCCTCTCGGCTAACCGAAGCTTTGCAAGTAGCCTACGTAGTTCAATGGCAAGCTTTCACATTTAGTCTGCAGTGAGGGGGTTTTCCGCAATGAAGGTCGACCACTTTAATCCCCCCTGGTATCTGTGGATCCAGCAGCCGAACACGGTGGAAGAGTTTTGTCGTTCTGCAATATTTTCTATCGCCGTTCATTCATAAAACGCCCGGGGTCCGGTCGAGTGTCCTATTCGCATAGAAACTGCAGGCTTAAAATGTAAACACAATAGAGAGTGAGTCAAATCAGCCCGTACCATCTAGCTGCCCAGGACACTGCGCTAGAAAGGAGCAAGTTGACAATCGAAGAACGAGGGGGAAAAAATAAATGCTATTCACCATAAACGCTTATCCCACCGTTTGCTTCTTTTAAAAAGCCTGACGTCACCGAAAGAAAGCATAAAGCTCATCAGGTTGACGGAAAGACGGAGAGTGAGAGATAGAGACAGACCGATAGTGTACAGGCTACTGTGAGAGTGGGGGCTACTGACTCAGCAACTGTGATCGCGGCTACAATTACAACAGCTCACGTCTGTCTGAATTAGCTGCTGTGTTTGTGGCGTGCTCGTTTTAACACTGCCGTGGGTGGTGAGCACCGTGTTTATTCGGCTAATTCTACTTAATCGCATTAATCCAACTCAATGAATCATGTGGGAGTGGTCTGACACGTACTGTCTCTAGTATTAATAAATATTAACCAAATTATAACGGACTGCCAACGCGGTCCCTCTGCGTACAAAGTAGCTTAATGTTTCCTGGGCTTTTTCAAGGTATCATATATAAATAAATATATATCCACTCGAATAAAAAAATAGCAATTCATAGTTACAAACAGTCATTTTCGTTGCATGTAGCCTACCTTACCATTACCCTTTCCGTGTGTTTTTTGTTTTAAAAGTGTTGCTGCTAATAGTCCTGATGCATTCAAACGCAGCACTTGAGCTCCTTACGGGCAAATGAGGGGTTATTTCAGGTCAGAATACCGAACAATGATTTCCACAGATTTGTCTCGGACGGGAACATGACCCTTCGTACTCGCATTCTACAGTTCCCCCTACACAAATTCTCGGCTACACTGGACCCTTTCTTCCTGTCTGCGAAGGCTAGTTATAACCAACCCCATCTCTCTCTCTCTCTCTCTCTCTCTCTCTCTCTCTCTCTGTGTCTCTCTCTCTCATAAAAAACAATCGATGATTAATTAATTATTCGTCATGTGTTGTGCTTTTGTACAGAGGCAAACAAAAAAACAACAACGGCTGTGTTAGTCTGTATTGAAAACGACAATTTACATGTCTTGGGACGCGGAGACGGTAAATCGATTGCGTTGCCAGTACTTAGTGACAGGCTAAATGTTTATATGGATACCTGAGATTATATATTCATCATGTTTTCTGAGATTACAGAAACCGCAAGGTTAGTGCATTTGTCAATTAGCGTACCTATCCAATGCTGATTTTGAGACGTTAAGGACGCAATTAATCCATTGCCCACGACTTTCCATATGTTGTGTTTTCTGAGAGAAAGTCTTAAATTTGTATTCCCTTTGTCCAGGGGGTCAGCAATCCCGGTTCTAAAGAGCAGTGTGGATGTTGTTGCTACTCAGTACTTAACTAATCAATAAAATTATTTTGTTACAGCTCACCTTATTCTGCTTATTTGGCCTAAATTGTTTGTTTATTTTAAGATAAAAACAAAAACCAAGAAAACCCATGACTGTCCAATGAACAGGGTTTGTGACCCTAACTCTACTTTTGTCTACTCTACTGGAACTCGGTTTGATTCTGTAGGAACCCACTCCAGACCACTGAATGGCAGAAACGAAATGATTGACATATTTAACAAACACCTGACACCATTTCAAAGGTAACGAAACCTGCCTAGAGACACTTCTGTCCTTGTACAGCATCCAGCCATAGGCCCCTGGTGCGGGACAGGGACAGGGGGGTGCTGGCTCTTGTTTTTGTCTTAAACTCAGCTGTCAGTTTAAACCCAATAAAACCAGGTGTGCTGGTTGGTCCCTGGTCTCTCAAAGGGAAGATTAAAACTCCCCTTGGCAGCTCTCTCTGCCAATGCAGCGCACACGCAATGGTGGATAATCCAGGTTCAGAAAGTAAAAGTCCTGTCCCAGTATTTTTGTCCCAATGACCTGGATTTGGTCATTAGCACAATTCTTCAGTCAGGTGCCGGAACTAATTAGTGAAATCAGCTAGCTGAAGTTCATGGGTGGAGGAAACACATGGCAGGATTTGCTTTCTGACCCTTGGACTCTTCACCTCTGCTCAAACGCTCTGGCCTCCTCCCAGTTCACGTCCTAACCACTCCTCCTGCACACTACCAGTTATTTTGCACGTCCACAAGTGATACCATCCAAAAGGGTTGTCCCAGAACTGAGTGAGCCAAATTTCAGTGAGAAATACTAGCTGTTTGGCCCTGTGATGCTCCCTCAATAATGAGGAAATTAAAGTGCTGGCTTAAAAGCGAGTGCTAACCCAGCATGCATTGCGTTGCTTAACGTCGTTACCAGAGTTGTTAAAGCATGGCAGAGCTAACCACATTTAAATGCCATTTGACTGCCATGTCATACCTTTTCAAAAGACAGTCATCATGGTTATTACAGTATTGTCTTGTTTGAAAAGAAGTGTTTTCTCAAATGATGCTAATTTAGTTGTTTAAAGTGTAGTGATAATACTCATATTAATAATTAATCATATTAATCTGAAGGTTTCCCTCCAGTCCTGGAGGCCCAACAGTGTCTGCAGGCATTTGTGTTTCTTTTCAGTCAGCAGCCACTTAAGGCCTTCAGTACAAGGTATGTGGAATCTTTACACAGTTAATGCTGACTGTTAATTCAACTCTAACAGTGTTCATTCAACTCTTCACATAAAAAATTTGGTCCCACTCTGAAATGCGGGACAAAATGTTTTCTGTTAATAGTTGAATTAACACTGGACATTTTTACTGTGTAGCCAATCAACGATTTGAACGAATCACTTGTGCTGAAACAAAACCAAAAACCAGGAGACACTCAAGCCCTCCATGACTGGAATTTGACACCGCTGAGCCCTATTTCACTAAGCAGGATTACCAAGTTCGCTGGATAACTGCTCTGAGTAAAACCAGAGAGCCCTCGAAATCTGGAACACAAACTGAAGTGAAAAGAGATATTGTGGGTTTTACTCAGCACACTTACCCAGCTAACCCATTAATCTGGCTTTATGAAATGCCCCCTGGTCTATGAGGATAGTCAATCAACTAAACACCCCCTGCAGTGTGAAATGTCCATTATTAATTCAGCTCTCATCGAGTACATGTGAGTCCAATAGGACTGTAAAAGTTTGTTTAACACTGAACATTTTGCTGTGTGCAACCAAAACTGTAAGTTATTTTTTAACAGTTTAATTCAGGTAAGATTTGAAATTAGGTAGTTTTTTTCCTGAAAGCTACACAGTTTATATACTGCCCCCTGCAGGAGAATTTGGAATTGGTCATTTGGAGACCATGTTTCCTGAACAACAAACATTGAATTTACATTTCAACCAATCATCAGTGCAAGCGTTTAGTGGGCTGCCAATCAGAAGTGAACCCAATATGAATATCCATACAAAACAGACACAGCATCAGACATCTGGAGCTCTCATGCTTAGAAACAACGGCAATTTTTTAAAATGATCTTTTTATACATTTAAAAATGTCTATTTCAAGTAGACATCTGTATATTTGTGGCTTAACAAACAAACAAATAAAAAAAGTTCTGGCACAGGGCTATTAATAGAATTTTTTAGTGAATCTTGTGAATTAGGAGAGTTCTGGCTTGAGGACAAAATGGCTGCTCAGTGGGGTGGGAAACTAAAAGACAGTAACCAGTAGCAACATTGTCCGCTCCTCAGAAGTCGACCGGTATCAGATAAGCCGCTGAGCACTGCACGCCCACACCTCCACCCTGGCTGTCCCCACGACCGTTCCTTACCCAATGACGTGCAATCGCTGTGTATGCCTTTTCCTTACCCAATGACGTGTAATCGCTGTGTATGCCTTGTGTGGTCTGGCACCTCCCAGTCCTCTGTTTGCTGCATATTTCTTCTTCCTTTTTGGATTTCAGCTAAAAATAAAAACAAAAATCTACAAGATCATACTTTTTCTGCATGTTTTTTTTTTATTTGGGGGGGGGGGGGGTGCAGAAACAGCATTTTTTGTCATGAATAATAGACTGATGTATCCAAACAGCAATCTAGTAACATTGCTTTTCCTTGCATCTGAATAATGCAGTTGTCCTGTAAAGAAAAAAAAGATAAATAAATCTTGACAGTCGAGTCAGCGATTTTTTAGGCGTGAATTATGAGTCATATTTTTGCTGTTTGAATAGAATGCATGCTCATGAAATCATTACGCATGGCCGTTTCTTCTCTGGGAGTGCGGACCTTTCTGCTTCTAGGAAAACCCAAATTAATCAGTCAACAAGGATGCAAGACACAAGATCCCTCCGCCCTTCTGACTTCCTGTCTTTGTCAACTGCTTGTGATAATTAACAAGGGTGTAGCAAACAGAGCAGGCAGTAAGAGAAATGCACACTCATTCTCTCTGAAGTGAGGTATGAAAGCTCATGTGCTGTGAAATTAAAAAACATATTCCATCACGCATTGAGAAGACAGGAGCTATTCAAATTTTCAAAGTTCCGAATTTCTATCGATGTAAACATTATATGTATGCATAGGTCACTTCCTCCAAATTTTGGTTCATCTGGAAAAAAAAAAAAAACTTTTCTGGGATACTGCCATGCATCCCTGACCATGACAAAGTAAAAAAATAATGAGATTCCTTAAAACTGCAAAAACTTCATTTTTAAACCATTTGAGACATTAGCAGAGGTTTTTTTTTACAACACACTGAACAAGAGAAAGACATGGGTAAAATCATAGGTGTGAAGCCTCTTATCCCAAAACACACATGTACACAAACTCCCTCTCGTCAAATATTAAACTTATCAAGCACATGCACAGTGAGGACTTCATTCAAAAGACCAAGACAGGGGCACAGTTCATACAGACACAGCCACCAGAATGGCACAGATAATACAGTCATGAGGCTCACTGACTGTAAGTTTCCATGTTTGGACAGTTAGAATATCGTATTTTGCTCATGTTAATTCTCTGGTGTTTTAATCAGAGGTTGGACCAGCAAACTAACAGAACCCCAAGGGTAGCACCCCCCAGCAACAAACATCTAGACCTGGCCGGTAAGCTCACTTCATTTGAACCCTTCTTCTTCAGGGAAGAACCAGACCTGGTGGTGGTGTGTATGTGTGTGTGTGTGTTTGTGTGTGTATGTATACGAGTGTGTGTGTGTGTGCCTCTGTGTGAGTTTGTGTGTGTGTGTGTGTTTGTGTGTGTATGTATACGAGTGCATGTGTGTGTGTGTATGTGCGTGTGTACGAGTGTAAATGTTTGTGTGTTTATGTGTGTGTGTGTGTGTGTGTGTCCGCGTTTGTGTGGGTGTGTGTGTGTGTATGGGTGTGTGTGTGTGTGTGCGTGTGTGTGTGCGTGTGTGTGTGTGTGTGTGTGTATGGGTGTGTGTGTGTGCATGTGCGTGTGTGTGTGTGTGTGTGTGTGTGTGTGTGTATGTGCGTGTGTGCGAGTGTAAATGTGTGTGTGTGTGTGTGTGTGTGCGTGTGCGTGTGTGTTTGTATGTGTGTGTGTGTGTGTGTGTGTGTGTGTATGGGTGTGTGGGTGTGTGTGGGTGTGTGTGTGTGGGTGCGTGTGCGTGTTGGTGTGTGTGTGTTGGTGTGTGTGTGTTGTAGAAGGTGGGCTCTCACTCAGCTCTCTCCCTCATCCACAGCGCATATCTCAGCGCATTTTTGCCGCTCTTGCCGTTGCTTCTCGCTCTGATAGTAGTCGGACTCGATCCACCCGCGCTCTTCCGACATCCTGACGTAGATGTCCCCGTCCACCTCCAGCACGGTGTGAACCCTCTGCTTTATGCCCTTGGAGAACCAGCAGGGGGTGGGGTTCTTCTCTTTGGGGTCTCTGGCTTTGTACAGCCCCTCCCCCTCTGCTAGCGTGATCTTGTACTTGTGTGACGGGCACACTATGCACAGTTTGTAATTGATCTCCTGTATCCGGAAATTAAGACGAAGTTACTTAACAAACCACCTCTGTCACACGAGCATTATACGTTTCCTAAAAAAGGGGTTTGTGACAACGTATGGAAAAATGATACAATGGAACAGGGAGGGGAACGAGGTACGAGTATCCTAGTTTTGTATGAAAGTCTTAACAGAACTTACCTCAATGTCTCCATTCTCTAACGAGCTTCCAGCATCTGTTAAATAAAGAGAATTCATGACTTAAATATTATAAAATGATCAAATTATATACATATATATAATTTCTCTTTATTATGTTACTAAGATCACATGTAAAGGGAACACTTAATCTCAATGGCATGGTCAGTGAAATATGTCAGATCTCGTTATCTATAACCAATTTATTCTATATTTGGAGTAATGGCAAGTTTATATGTTAATACCAGGTTAATCAGTTGGATTTTCATTGCAGTCAGAATTATAACTAGCAGCCATTTACGACAGCCTCCAGAATAGCAGCTCTTGTTGATGAGCCCTACAATAATGAGAGTGACTTTTCAGGCAGTAGGTAAACTGAGCTCAAATGTTTAGCTAAAACATAAAACGAATGACCAAAGTCACTAAATCAAGTAGTGGATATTGATGTTTCCCTTTCCTAATTAACCTACTGAATTGTAACTTCAGCACCAGGGTATAGGCTGAACAATTTGTGACATTAATTCCAGCACATTTGATGTACTCCAGATATTTTTTTGGCAGCCCCTCGGTTTGTTTTCAGCCATTATAGTAAAAGGGGTTTTGCCAACCGGTTGTGTGCCTGTCCAAAGCTCGGAATGGTGCGAGACCCGAACGTCAGTACTCACGATAGCAATGCGCGTCCATGGCATAAAATTTCCCCTCGTGGTAGATAACAAGGACATCCCTTCCGTTCATAAACTTCAACACTCGCTTAGCCTTTATGATGTCTTCTTTCTTCCCGATGAAATACGAAGTAGGTGCTTCTTCGCCGTTCTGCACCACAGACATGATAGATCCTAATTTCGATTTTCTTTTCCTGGAACCTGTTTGATAAATGCAATTTTGGCATTTTAACGGCTGACCCCGCTTTATTTATGATTGTTCGTACGTGTTCTCTTCTGATCATTGAAATTAGTGTGTTACAAAACCCGAGCTAATCTACTAATGATGTTAGAAATACGTGAAACATGTTGAATTACTTCAGCATTCAGGATCATATACTGGGAAGTCGTATCAAGACATGAAACTGCAATCTCAAGAGACGTAGGCCTATTCAGTTGTAAATTATCTTTGCATGTCATTGGTGAGGACTAAAAAAGCAGAAATCATAAAAATATATTTGAATTAAAATTTGTGTAAATACTGAGAAATTTCAGAAGTTATTAAACTCATGCAATCAACATAAACAAAAATTAAACATAACTTCCATTACTTTTGCAACATTAAAGCAAATCCCCGTGATGTTACTCAAGTAAAAACGGAAAATGAATTTGTACACACTCCGAGAGTTTAGAATTAAATAGATCTATATCCAGATATTTTTGAGATGCCAAGCTTTGAATTTTTTGTAAAACGCAGGAGCTAATTATCGCAAATTTACAAAAGTCAACAAAGAGCAATCACATTGCAACAATTATTTTTGAAAAAAGAAAACAGAAAAGTTTAATTTAACCTTTTTTATTCTAAACGGCTCATACCAGTCAATTCCTTGTTGTCATGTTCGAATTATCTAAGTAGATGCTGACGTTGAACCCCCCACCCCGCAATATAATTACCCAATCAGGTGAATCGATCATGTCTTCCGTAAACTGGACAGCGTTTATAATTTTATTACTAACCTTTATATAACCCACCGGCTCGCACTTGCCCTCTCGCTGCAGCGCACGTGCACAGTCGGCACTGGTTTGAGACTGTGCAGACGTCTCCAGAGCCTCAGCTGGTTACGACTGACGTCATAACTTATCTCATACGCCGTGTGGGACGGTTAGTCCTATGAGTATATCTAAGTGCACTTCGTTTGTTGACTTTATCTCAATTGAACATGTAACAGCATCCTGATAGAATTTAGCCTATGCATTTACCTCCGATCCGAGATGCCTTGTTTTTAAATGCTGTTCTGTAACCTGTGATTTTATATTAGCATCATTACTTCAAGAGGTTTTTAAATCATATTAACGTAATAAAGCTAATCATAACTTTTACCAAAGAAACACAGCCCAGAGTGATCCTGAAGAAATGTGTAAGATTACTGTAATATGTAATTATGTAATATGTAATAAAATTAAAGTAGTTCCACACACACACACATATCATTAAAAAGGACACACTCTATGCATCTTTCAAAAATAATTCCTAAAAATCGAATTATTGCCACCAGGATGATTTCAAATTGTAACAAAACTTGTAACAGCTAAACGTGGTAATATATCACTTTGTTTTCATAGTTTAGTGTTATGAATCAATAAAAGCAGATGTCCATGACCGTCAATTGAACAACAAAACTGTAAATGAGGCATATCTCAGCCACCTATCATTTAGCAGATGAAATACCAGTCTTTTCATATTATATTGCTTAGACAACTTGAAACACAGTCAAATAAGACCAGGAAATGAAAACATAACAACAATTGGAAATACTACAAGAGTATCAGTCTTATAATATATTTAAAATATTATAAATATTTTTTTATGACCATACTAAATGTTTCATGCATTCATGGATTTGTTATACATTCTATCTTTATTTTGGTTGGCTAAATGTTGAGCCAGCGAAGTACAAGAAACCCTTACTGACTGATGAGCCAAATGAAGTAATTTCTGGTGTTTTTCCTAACTATGTCCCTTGTAGGCAACAAATCCAACAAACGCAAGCGCCTGCTTCTGAGACAAGAGTATTTAGGAGGCGGTCCAATGATCTTATCAGTCTACACACAGCAGAAACAGCAGGCATCGCTTTAGCACTGCAGTGGGTCCAGGAGGTCTGACCTGAGTGGCAATATGTTCTGATTCTGCGCCTGTCTCTGAAGGTTTGTCCACCACATGCGGCACAATGTAGATTCACACAATTGTTCTGTTTTGTTTGGCATCAGAGCATATGAGGATGAAGGTCAATGGGGTGCCAGATATATTATATAAATGGCCGCCGAGTGTGGAGAGGATGACTTTTAAGGTGTATTATGAGAAGGAGTGAGGTTAAAGCACTTTTAAATTGTTCACACATAATATACGCAGGTTGCACAGCTTTTGCTTTCTCCATTTTTACTGTACAGTGCCAGAAACTGTTTAAACATGCACTGTTCGCTTGTACACATTTGTGTGAGGAAAACTGAGGACCTGTAGGAAAGCTTGATTGCTGAAGGGGGCAGGGTAATGACTATAGAAATGACTTTTACAACACACTACATGGTGAGGAGTTGCTCACGTAACCATTTCACACTCCGTTACAGCAGGGAGCGGTATATACTATTATGTTGGTTTATAACCTCCATAATGCTAACCAAAAAAGAAGAAACCCTTTCTACCAGTCCCTATAGGCTGATCATTCAGCCAATCATAGTACGCGGTGTCTGCTACCGGAAACGATAGTCATTTAATCGGCACCGATGTTTTACCAAGAACTGTGTGAGTAGATTTTTTTAGCTAAAATTGTTAATCCAAAATATTTTGAAATTGGAATTTGAGTTCTTAGGCGTGCTTTCAGGACCTTTTTATGCGTTATGCTGCATGCTTATAACCTCGGCAGCTAGTTAGCTAACGTGTGTCCGGTGGCTAACGTAGCGAACGTTGTATCATAGTAATTTTAATTGTCTTGATTACTAGGAAGATAAATGCTTGGATCATTGATACCAAGTTACCCGAATGTCATATTTGAAAAACATATTTGATTGAGCTGAGGTTACTTTAAACAAAGTAAGCTGTCTATAATATATTACTTATTTGTGCTGATCAACAAACACGTAACTTAGCTTTAAACAAAAAATTGAGTCTGACAGCAAATGATGCAGTAGTATCGACGAATCCGTAAACAGGCTAATCGATCATTTTGTGTTTACTGGATACCCAACAGCAAATCTTGGGGACTTGACTTATAATGCGGTATATAACCGGTCAGCTACATTCTCTATACCATAATAGAGAACAGAATGGTTTTCAAAATATTGCAATAATTAGCCTGGTAAATGGCAGCGAGGCTGCACGAACCCTATGATTAATGTGATCATCATATGTCTTCAGTTAATGACGTGGCCTTATCTACTGCCTTGCTCTACAGAGAAAAACAATGGCGATAATTAGTGTCGTATTTGACCCTCTGATTTGACCTCTGGTGTCATCGACCAGCACCAAGTGGTTGTGCCGGACGTTCTGAAGCCGGTTGTTAAGCAATCAGCCCACCTGAACGAGTCATTAATTTCCCACAGGCCCAGTCAAGTTTTATCAGAGAAAGACTGACTAATATAGGTTAAAACGGTAGCTCACTTCCTGTGATTTTTAAAATTATTTTTACTTATATTTCAGTTTTAGTGTGTGCTCTTGATTGGTCCATACTGTTTTTTATGTGTAATGGAGGATATCTTAGTTACTTATAGACGTTCCAGAATAGATAATGCTGCCATACAGATATCACTTGGCAATGCTGTGATCAGGTGAAGATGGTGCGTATGGAAGGAAGGACTTTGTTCCGGACAAACACAGCCACCGACTCTCTACACATGCTTTGATTTGCCTTTCTGACCTGTCCATCTCTCACTGTGTGTGTGTGACTTTCATCAGTTTCAGCTCCCATAGCTAGCTAACTGCTTTGAAAGGCGATGGCTGTTCGAGCCTGTGGGCTCATCGTGTTCCGGCGGCTGACCCAGACCGCTGCTGCAGACAGCATCCAGTACCTTCTCCTGCAGACCTCTTACGGCGAGCACCACTGGACCCCACCCAAAGGTACGCCCCCGATGTCGCAGGGGTGGCCAAAACCCAAGGCCTAAATGACATCTGAATACAACATGGTCCTGCTGAGCCACGTTGTATTCAGATGTCATTTAGGCCTTAGAAACAAGGTATGTGGCTCTCTAGCCAATCAGTGACTTGCATTTAGCACTAGTGCTGAAATGCACTGAAAGCCACCAGACGCTGCGGCCTGTGTTGTGCTGAAACGTCACAGGGGGCACGGGGGAGTGTTTCAGAGCAGACTTTGCCAGGAAGCTGAAGGGTTAAAGTATGTTTGATGTGTGTCTGATGCGCCCTCCCCCCTGATCCCACCGTTTTAGGCCACGTGGACCCCGGCGAGGACGACATGGCAACGGCGCTGCGCGAGACGCAGGAGGAGGCGGGGCTGGGGGTGGGGCAGCTGCGCGTGGCGGAGGGCTTCGCGAGCGAGCTGCGTTACAAGGTGCGGGGCCGGCCCAAGGAGGTGGTCTACTGGCTGGCGGAGCTCGCGGACCCGGAAACCGCCGTGACCCTGTCGGACGAGCACCAGGACTACCGCTGGGCGGGGCTGGACGAGGCCTGCTCGCTGGCCGGCTACAGAGACCTGCAGGGGGCGCTACAGGACGCACACCGCTTCCTGCTGGCCGGGCAGAAACAGTGACCCTGCGTACCCCCTCCACCCACAAACAAACTGGACTAACGTTAAACGTGTTATTGCAGTTCAGTGAAGAGAAAAAAACATTTAACACATTAAAGAAGGGATTCCATAACTGGGCCTTGAGATAAATATGACAAAAGTAACCTCCTGTGTGTGATGCAGTACTGCTTTCCCCTTGTCAGTTACACCAGTAAGATTGAACCCTGCAACCATGACTGCACTTGCCACTGTGTACATGCAGCTGTTTTGAAATGGAATTTTTATTTTTCAAATATCTGAACACAATGGGCTTTATTTGAATAAAGGGCGGACCACAGGAAGTGTGCTTGCACACTAAGAGGGTTGTGGGCTCACAGTTTGGGACCAGCTGGGTTAATGAATCCCACCAGGTGTGAGTGCAGATAACTGAATCACACTGAGCACAGCTGGAATATGTTCAGCCCACTTAATTAAAATCCAGCTCATGAATATAAAAATGGCCACAATGTTCCGAGTATTTTAGATACCAGTAACTGCTTCCTTCCCCAAACTCAAACTGGCCGCAGCAGCCATAGCAACTGTACTAGCTGATTCACTGAGACGTACACAGAGATCCAACACTTGTTAGTGCAGGCATGGACACTTAAAAATACCCTGTAATACCCTGTAATAACCTGTATCACCCTTACTTGTTGGCATCAACAGCCGCCCCCCGATACCTTTTATTCTCTGCCATGTTTGTAAATGCACACATCAACAACGGTGTAATTAAAGTCTAATTGCTGTGACAGCTAAAGTTCTGGATTGTCCTTTTTCAGATATCTAAAGATATAATCTACACCTTCAGAGGATAATATTAATGTGCTGCATGACGATGTTCTGAAGTGGGTTTCTCCTATGTGTAATTGGAGTGCCTTATGACTTTAAAAACGTATTTTTACTTTGCTCCAAATATTACTTGCTAGACATTAAACGTGTTATTGCATAAGTAATTCCAGTGTATGTTCGAGGTTTATATTCACCTCAGAGAGATGACGTCGACACAAACCATAACAATAGCACAGCATCCTTTATTTCGCTTCGTTATTCGTCAGAAAATCGATGCGGAGAGACGGAAATTAAGCGAGACTTAATTAAACCGAACAAATCAGCACGTCCGAACGGCAGAAATGATCTAAGTTGCGGAGAAATTCCCAGTTGGGAACGACGGGGCAGTCTTAGGAAACATTTGTGGTGGATGCAAAATGATGCACGATTTGACTTGCTTTTTATCATTAAACAGAATTTCATATATACTGCTAGATTTTTTTGTTTTTGTTTGTTTGTTTACACATTTAAAAAATGTATTTTTTATCTCTAGAAAATAAGAGATAATTGGAGTAATTGGAACCCATTGAGGAACAAAGGACCCCTTAAATATCCAGATTATTACTGAGACCCAGTTGATTAACGAACACCAACATTTTATTTAAGAAAATGTGCATATATAAACAGGTGCTTTAAAATGAAAATACGTACTGAGGTCAGGATGAGGATATCCTGTATTCAAATTAAACTAAGCCACAGATTGGCTCTTGTCCAATAGCTCGTTATCAACCAAACAATTCCACCCACTAGGGGGCGAGCAACTCAAATTTACGGAGCTCTAACTTGTCGTCCGGCTCGGTAGTTCTTTCAATTCCACAGGATCATGTGATTGGGCCTGTAAAATTTCAGTGTAGTCAGAAAAAAAAAGAAAATACTCTGAAAACAATATTTCTACATGAGGTTAACTTATGAGTCTCTGTGCTACTCTGACCTCAGGGCTTAGTGCAATATGTTCAGAGCCATTCAGTAAGTATTTAGCTCTTTTTTTTCTTGCAAAAAATGACCCAAAAACTCCAGATTTTGTTGAGAATATTTTCTTCAGACTAGCCTGCAGTAAAATTATGAATTTTCTTACACATCCTGAATTACTTTACAATACTGGTCACTGGTTAAAAATAAAACAAACAGGAGATAAGTTTTGATGAACATGGCATGGACGAAATACTGCATCCCTTTCACTCAAACCCCACCACCCCCCCATCCCCCCCCCCCCTCCCAACACCACATGACCTGCTCTTTTTGTCAAATTGTGCAGAGAAATCATCTCTTTGCACACCAGGCATTACAGCCAGTTACAATCAAAATCCATGCATATCATTTTAGCTGGGGAGACTGGTCACCTTTTTATATGGTGTGGGTGCCCAGGTCAAGGCATACGGAGTGTTCCCAGACCCACAAGACAATCCCCCCCCCTTCCCATCATCTCTACATAAAATTCCCCTCTAATGCTCAACTACAAATCATGCATTATCCCAGACGGAACTCTCGGGATGGGGAATCAGGCATTACTGAAGCTGACCTCTGCAAATGCCACACTATAAGTGTGATGCCGCTGACACGGATTGAAGCCAACTCTTGTAATAGCTGTTTCGGTATGGGGGGGGACACACCCCAGCGATTCCACATTACCTCTACAGATTCTGTGTTTGGGAGTTGAGGGCTGGCTCGTTTCCTCAATGTTTTTAACATTCCATTAAAATGTTTTTTTTTTTTTTGGAGATTTCTTCTTTTTGAAATGCGTGAACTGTGGAGGCCATGTGCTTCTCACCAGACTCACGACTCTAAGCAGCGCAGAAGAGCAGCCGCAGACTGCGTTTAGATCAGTGGTCTCCAACCCTGGTCCTGGAGAGCTACAGGGTCTGCTGGTCTCTGTTTTCACCTTAAAAATCAGCACCCAGTTCAGACCCAAGATACCAGGTGAGTTGAGTTAACTGTGTAATCAACTGCTCTAATTGATTCATGAAGTGCAGAGTCACTATGAAAACCAGCAGAGCCTGTAGCTCTCCAGGACCAGGGTTAGAGACCACTGGTTTAGAGCCACCTCTGACTGTCAATGTCTCCACACCGTCCCATCTCACACGTGGAGTAGCTTTTCACCTGCGACCTGGTTCACACTGTGGAAGTTATTCGACAAAAAAAAAAAAAAAATGATTCATTTGGCAATCTGAGGTTGCTCTTCTGCACTTTATTAAAAGCATTTTTAACAGCTCCACAGAGTCTCACATAAGCCTGTTTCAGTTTCACTCGAAAAGCCACCATTTTCATCATTACTCCTTTGGGCCTCCGTCCGGCTTCTCTCTCTCTCTCTCTCTATCTCGCTTTCCTTTCAGAAAATAAAAACTTAAAAGATTTCTAATAACATTTGCATTCTTTTTTTATCATTGTCATCATTTTTTTTTTTTTTTTTTTTTTTTTAAGTGAATGAGTTTTTTGAAATTGTAATCTCTCACGCTCACAACACTACAGGAAGAGAAAATCAAATGAACAGAAACAACGAAAGACGACACCACCTGCGTTTCTTCCCCCGTCTCTACCTGTCACTCTGGCAGCAGAGGGGGCGAGAACTGAAGGGGGGGGGGGGCATGTTATTTTCGACTTGCTTTTTCCTGTCTGTCTTTTTGTGTGTTCCATCATAAACACAATGAAAAAGCTGTATTTTTGACCCCAAACACATCACACTGAACAATAGCGCAGACTTCCCGAACAAAGAAAAAAAAAAAAGGAAAAAGGCCACAGCTTCTTGTTGTCCAGTCATGGCTTGCTGCACTTTTCTCAAAGTCTTTGTGAATCTCCAACGGCTGTTCCTCCTGTGGACAGCCAGCCGGCAGGGAGTCGTTCTGAGGAAGAGGGGCGAGGAAGGCTCAGGTTGCGGTGCCCAAGGGGGGGCGGGGGCAGTGTCAGGCAGACGGACAAGCAGGACGCCCAATCACACTCTAAACTGAGCACCCACCCCACAAAAAAATTTCACACAAAGGACTGAAATCCCACCCCTGTCCTGCCGCTCAGCTTACCTCAGGACTGTACTAGCAGTCTTAGGCCTACACTTCCCACGATGCTTTGTGTTTCTCTCAGCCCATACGCTTGGGCAGTACAGTTCACCCAGCACCACGCCTCACCTGTTTCTTTGAATCAGTTTTCTATTTTTTCCCCAGATTTGTTTTAAGCCCGCATATTTTTCACACAGGTCCTGGACGCGGACGCACAGAAGCTGAACGTGACGGTGGTGGTGGTGGGGGGGGGGGGGGGGGGGGGGTGTGTGAAAGGTCCTCCTGTCCGTAACTCCTCTCACCAGCGCGGGCGATCCCTGGGGGGGGGGGGGGTAGGAAGTAAATGAAATTTCACATGCGGTGGCTCCCCCAGGAGGAAGATCGCAGGGCACGCATGTCAATTTTACGGGGGGGAGCAGGCGTGTCGCTGTGTTCTGTGTTCTCCCACAGCTCTGAAGATCAGGAGAGTCTGCGGGGGGGGGGGGGGGGGTTTACACCCCCCGCTGAAAAGTTTCACATTCTAGAACCTTCTGAGATAACGGCTCTGCCTCGGCCGAGTCCAGGGTGGGGGTGGGGGTGTGGGGGGGTGGTTGCCGGCTGCTCCTCTTCCTGTCCTAACCCACAATGCACTGCTGCAAAGGAGGAAATGGTACCTGGGACCTTCGGTTTGGTTTTCGGGAACACGGAGGCGGGAAGAGAGATCTGCACCCCACCCGCGCCCCATCGGTGGGGGTGGGGCATCGGGCAGGAGTGGGCATCACGTTATGGAGGAAGGTTCCAATAAGGTGAAGCGAGGGATGACATTATCATCATTATATGATCAAAATGACTAACAAAAACTAAAATAACAAAAATCTGATACAGAAGTCATCTTAAACACTGCTATTTAGAACCCTCTCTCTTAGACCAGGTGACTAGCTACCCGTCAACATGCTGAGCTTGCACACTTAATCATGACTTAAACTCCGCACAGGTGAGCTGGAGGAGGCGGGCCTTTCAGAGGCTGACAATGTTTCACTGAAAGCAGAACGAAGCTGCGAAGGCCTGACTGAAGCTGAAGCGCAGCGAGATTCAGCCTCCCGGCCTTTCTGCTTCAGCCCGCTGTCCGCCGAAACTCCCGCCAAACCGCCAAAATCCAAGCTGGACATGAGCCAAAACTTTAAACACAAACCCCCACGAGTGCGTAAGTCCTGAGGTGTAGCGGGGGGTGGGGGGGGGGGGGAGAAGGGGAGGAGACGAAGGGGTAGGAAGGAGGGGACGGGACTTCTGCTGAGGCTCCGCCCCCCCCGTGCCGGGGCAGCAGCGGGATTGGCCGGCAGTTAGCTGGTGGATTTGAGACCGTGCTGGAACGGGCGGGCTCTGGGGAGGAACAGGAAGTGAGGTCACAGCGGGACAGAGAGGGCGAGCGGGCTGAACACGGGTTCGAGGGGTGTGCATTTGTTTCGGGAGGAGCGGAGGGTACAGGAAGAGGAAGATTTCAGGGGCGGGAGAGAGGGGAAGAGGAGGAGGGAGGAGGGCGGAGGAAGGTCAGGACTCCTCGTTGCCCGAGTCTTCCTCGTCGTCGTAGCAGTCGGCGGCGGTGTCGGCGCACACGCCCCCCGCCTCGGCGTCCTCGTCGTCGTCCTCCTCCTCCTCGATGTCGTCGTCGTACAGGTCGTCGTACAGCAGGTCGGAGCTGCTGTCGTGGGAAGGCACTTTGGTCTGTATGCAGTACTCCGCCAGCGTGGTGGGGACCTTCACCCCGTCCCGCTCCGCCTCCGCCTTGGTGGACAGCACCTGCTTCCTGTGTGGGACGGGACGGGGCGGGGCGGGGCGGGGCGGGGCGGGGCGGGGCGTAAAAGAGCGGGATGGTTAACCCTTTGAAGAGTAGGTCTTTTGGAATGTTTTTTCTAAATTCTTAGTCAGTGTTCTATGCAGGGTTGCTTTCATTCACCAGTGGTGACTGTGACATCAGCATTAGAATGTTCAGTTGAGAACATTCTAATCACACATTTATGACCTCACACCTTAAAGGTCCTACATTGGGTCTTAGGCTTTGTGTGGAAGCCACACAGTTTCATTCTAAAGGGGACTGGATTAATAATGAGTGAGAGTGTGTGTGAGCGTGTGTGTGTGTGTGTGTGTGTGTGTGTGTGTGTGTGTGTGTGTGTGTGTGAGTGTGTGTGAGTGTGTGTGTGTGTGTGTGTGTGTGTGAGAGTGTGTGTGTGTGTGTGTGTGTGTGTGTGTGTGTGTGTGTGAGTGTGTGTGTGTGTGTGTGTGTGTGGTTGTGTGTGTGTGAGTGTGTGAGTGTGTGTTTGTGTGTGTGAGTGTGTGAGTGTGTGTGTGAGTGTGTGTGTGTGTGTGTGAGTGTGTGTAAGGCAGAGAGAGAGAGAGGGGTGTGTATTACAGGGGGTCTCCAGCCCGTCTCTGTCTCACCTGATGATCTCGGCGTACTCCTTGTCCTTGCCCTTGCTGTCCCTCCACTTGCGGAACATGACGGAGGCGTCCACGTTGGCCGGGGAGAAGGTGTTGGGCTCGTTCAGCAGGGAGATCACACTGAGCAGGATGGTTCTGCACACGCACACACACACACCATATACACACACACACACGCATATGCATACAAGCACACGCACGTACACACGCACCAAACACACACACATCATCCCAGCATATGATGAGCACCTTTCTAATCGTTAAAAAAGAAACCCATAACTGACCCGTTACAGGACTGCTGCTCTCCAAAGACTCCTCTGCTATGGGTTTGTAACCCTGGGCCTGGAGAGCCAACACCTGCCTGATCATTTTAAAGTCTGTAGCCGCACAGCGAACCCACCCAGGTTGGCATCATAGGACTGAGCGCACTTCAGATTTAAAGGTGAATACAGGAACACACACATAGACCCTGCGGCTCTCCAGGACCAGGGCTCCCGACCCCCTGCCGTACTACAGAATAAAAACGGGAGTCTCCGTCGCCCCCTGCTGGTCTGGAGGAGTACCTGACGTTCTGGGTGGGGTTCCACCGCTCGGAGGGCAGCTCTCCGCTCTGGGGGTCGTCCACCGGGGGGTGCAGGATGGAGATGCAGACGTCGCCGTTCTGCCGTGCACACAAAGTCACAGTTCAAAGGTCGAAGGTCGTAGGTGACATATTTCTGTGACACCTCCCGCCCATTATTTCCCTCGGTAACCTCGGGCTGATTTGGGAAAGCGCAGTCGTGCTCCCCTCTGGAGTGTGTGAGGTCAGCCGCTGCTTCCCATCACACAGCAGTGCACAAGTCAGCCGCACAGAGACAGGAGCGGGTGCATCCATACACTACAGCAGAGCCTTAACAGATACCAGATCATGGGGCCCATCCATGCACTAGAACATATTCGCCAGGTAGAGCTGAGTTTGTTCTCGCTTGTCTGAGTGTGAGATTTTCATTAACGCTGCTATACACACAGAAATAAACACACGGTGTGCGTTCCCGCAGTAAACAAGCCAGCTCGGATGTGCCAGAGACACACAGCAGATGCTCTTATCAGACGCTCTTCTCCACTCCTGCATAGATATTCACACGGATATTTCACTCAGGATAAGCATTTGTGGATACGTGCTTCAAGATAAACATTCGCAATGCCCCCCCCCCCCGGCCTGGGATTTGAACCCGCAACCCAACACCGCTGCCACTGAAACCGCGCAGGAAACCCGCGTTGCCAGCTGACGGCTTCCCTAAAAGCCCAGCTCTGGGCGTATGACTGGCGTGTGACGTGTGTGGCGGGCATGTGGCTGGCAAGTGGCTGGCGTGTGACTGGTGAGGCGGGTCTTACCTCGTAGATGTTGGGGTGCCACATCTTGGTGAGGAACCTGAAAGTGGGCGGGGAGTACGGGTAGTCCATGGGGAACTTGATGTGAGCCTGCAGACAAAAATAAATAAAAATAAACAAACAAACAAACAAACAAACAGGAGGGGAGGCCAGTAATTCTGATGGCAGCAGTGGCTTCACGCTGTAAAGGTGTAACCCGGAGAGAGGGGAGAGAAAGAGAAGCACACAATCTCTCTCTCTCTCTCTTTTATTTTTCTTTTATAAACTCAAAGCCCTTTGCTCAAAACACACCTGGTCTGGCAGCAGACAGAAGAGACAAGTAAAAAAGAAAACGAAAAAATCCTTTCAAACATCAGTCCCCTTTCATCAACCAGTCTCAGAGAGAGAGCTCTGCCTGCTTTTGTTGTTCATACAGGGGGAGCATGGACTCCATTTCCCAGGAGTGCTAACTGCCTCCCAGGAACAGCCAGTTCTGAGAACTACAGACACACAGAACTGAGGGAGAGTGGGGCAGGAAAGGGGGAGAGAGAGGAGGAGAGGCAGAGAGGGAAATAGAGGGTGAAAGGGAGAGAGACTCAGGGGGAGAGATGCAGAGATGGACAGCGAGAGGGAGAGAGGGAGAGAAAGTAAGAGAAGGGGATGTTAATGATGTCTCAGTGCTCTGTTTCACACATTCTGTGGGTGTCCCTGGCACCTGTGCATCCAAAATATGTGTGTGTGTCCGGGTCTACCTGTGTGTGTGTGTGTGTGTGTGTGTGCGTGTGTAAGTGTGAAAGTGTGTGTGTGTGTAAGTGTGAGTGTGAGTGTGTGTGTAAGTGTGAGTGTGAGTGTGTGCGTGTGTAAGTGTGAGTGTGTGTGTGTGTGTGTGTTTCTGTGTGTGGCTCTACCTGTGTGTGCGTGTGTATGTGTGATTGTTTGTGTGTGTGCGTGTGCGCGCCTGGATCTACCTGTGTGTGTGTGTGTGTGTGTGTGTGTGTGTGGCTCTACCTGTGTGTGCGTGTGTATGTGTGATTGTTTGTGTGTGTGCGTGTGCGCGCCTGGATCTACCTGTGTGTGTGTGTGTGTGTGTGTGGCTCTACCTGTGTGTGCGTGTGTATGTGTGATTGTTTGTGTGTGTGCGCCTGGATGTACCTGTGTGTATGTGACAGAGTGTGTGTGTGTGTCTGTGTGTGTGTGTGTGCGTGTGTATGTGTGATTGTTTGTGTGTGTGCGCCTGGATCTACCTGTGTGTATGTGACAGTGTGTGTGAGTGTGTGTGTGAATGAGGAGGTGTCAGTAATGCTGACTCACGGTGAACTCTGAGCTGTCTGCCTGTGGCTAAAGCAGACCAGCCGGATGGAGGAGGGGGAAAGAGAGAGAGAGAGAGAGAGAGAGAGAGAGAGAGAGAGAGAGAGAGAGAGAGAGAGAGAGAGAGAGAGAGCAAGAGGGGGGTGGGGGGGAGAGAGAGAGGGGAAGGGAAAGGCAGTGAAAGAGAGAGAGAGAGCAGGTGGAAAGCTAGTCTTTCCCTGTGCTAAATTTAGCAGGGTTTTCTGCGGGGGGCGGAGGTGAGAATCTGGGTTTGGGACGGCGCGATCGGACACCGTGAAGGAGAACGGGTCGCTCGACCGCACGCGGTCCCGCTCCGATACGACCGCCGGACGAAACGCGCTCGCTCTCCTTCAACCTCGAACGCCGCCCTCCGCTCGCTTATTCCCCCACGACCTCTCAGGCCTCAGACACACACTCCGCCCGGCCTCCGCGTGACGACTCCATCCAACAGAAAAGCACCGCGAATACAATCGGTGTAATACGGTAAGAGGAAATGGGACCTTCCTGGTCCCCTTAATGCACTCAACACAGGTCTGACTGTAATAAATGAAACCAGCTGTGACCCCGGATGGGTACGGAGGACGGGCTTCATGTGCTCAGGCAGAGGTTGCAGAGCTGAGCTCCGAAGTAGGGAGTCTACATCCCTCCTTTTGGTCTTCTCTTCCTCCGCTTTCACACCTGACACCTCCTCCTTTTCACAGGGGGTCTCCCCCCATTTCCGTTCTGCGTTGGCAGGAGTAACTAAAGGGGCGAATGCTGGGTGGTATGGGGTGGTTAAGTGGTGCTCATGGGACGACGCGCTGTCCCGTACTGGAGGACTTCTCATGCATTATGCCCCCTTCTGGCAATGCCATGTGAATGCAATCACAGTGTGTGCAGATTAAACACACGGAGCATATATGCAGGGTTCGAACTGATCAACCCCGCACAACCGACGTTAAAAAATAATGACCAACAGGGGTGTGACTGTACGTGGTCAGTCGACTTATTCGTCATTATATCCCACTCACTCAACCATTCAATACTGCCTCAGTCTCAGATTCAACAGCCTGTTCTGTGCTGGTCACTAGCTCATACAGGTGTGTCCTTTCTACACAGCCAATCAAACTCAATTCAGTCAACATTCAGCCCCAGACACACGCACAGCTGCACACACGCACACGTGCACGCTCGTACAAACGCATGCAATCTTACACGTGCACACCAATTCCACGGTGTGCACTTTCACATGTATATACACTCTCACACATGCACTCTCCCTCAACACAAACGCAGTCATGCACACACAGTCAGACAGTCCAGCCACACACACACACACACACACACACACACACATTTACACTCCAACCGTGAGCGATTCACACACACTCCCTCATTAACATTTCAAGCCCTCCCAGCCACTCTACACAGCAGCTGTAGGTGGCCTGCAAACATCATCCGCAGTCCCTGTAACAGCAGTGCCAGACAAGCTCTCAGTCAATTTGCAGCGAGGCTGATTGTTACAGACAGAAGTCCTCCAGTTTAATGAACTGAGTAACTGTGAGAGAAAGAGAGAGAGAGAGAGAGAGAGAGGCAGAAAAAGCTCAAAGAAAAGACAGAGCAAGAGAAGAAGAAAAGGGGAAAAAAGAGAGAGAAAGCGGGATGGATTGAGGATGGAAAGCAGTGCATATAAAATAAACAAAAAGAACAAACGCAGTCAATAAGGCAAAGCTCCACCCCTTAGTCTGACTGCCACTAAACACACCAACCGCTGTGAGTCTCCATGAGCCCAGAACCTCAGTGTAGAACCACCGCATAGAACTGCAGCATAGAACCACCGCATAGAATCGCAGGATAGAAACACTGCATAGAACCGCAGCATAGAAACACCACCTAGAACCGCAGCATAGAACCGCAGGATAGAACCGCAGGATAGAAACACTGCATAGAGCTGCAGCATAGAACCACCGCATAGAACTGCAGCATAGAACCGCAGTGTAGGACCACAGGATAGAACCACCGCATAGAACTGCAGCATAGAACTGCAGTGTAGGACCACAGGATAGAACCACAGTAAAGAACCACAGCAAGGAACCACAATGTAGACCCACAGCATAGAATCACCACATAGAACTGTAGTGTAGAACCACAGCATGGAACCACAGTGTACACAACAGCTACACTTTCGAGCTAAAAATGGACTAAAAACACCTCACATAATAGTGGCCTATCAAGATTACATCTCCCATAACAGTGGTGTACAAAGATATCTGGAAGCCAACAAATTCATTAAAAAGGTAATGTGAGTCAAAGTTGGTGTCTTCCCTATCTGAAGGGTGGAAGAGATGTTGAGACTCAGATCTGACTTCAACTGATAACCAGCAGCGCTTCATTTCGCTGAGACCCAATCTCCCCTGTTCATCTAAAATGAATGACCGTCTGTTTACACAATCCACAGCTTCATTAAACTGATCTGTGGCAAGCAGCTGACACTGGGGTGGAGCTGGCCCAAGACCGCCTCTACACCCAAGTGCCGAATTCCACCTACCGCCCTTTTCCCAACACAGACACTGGCCTTGGCCTGCTCCTTCCTTTCTATATTCCCCCGACTGGTCAGTGCCAGAGCTCCTCATCCATTGGATGACTTTATGGATAGGCTCCACCCCCTTAGATAAACCCCACCCCCTAACCGAACGCCAGCGGCAGGTCCATGTGGGGGCCGTCGTCTCACAGGTAAGACAGGGAAGTGGGTGACGTTTTTTGGAGGGGGGGGCAGGGAGCATGCAGAGGGGATTGTAAATGCTCTGTGTGAACACGTCTGAATTACATCATCCTCTCTGGGGATGCAGACCCACACGCACAGACACACACACGGGCATGTATACCCGCACACACTCACATTCACATGCAGGGCATATAAAGCAGTTCATCAGTTACAGCACATGCTTATTTTACGGAATCTCTTACGCATACTTTCCCGTATCCTAAGATAAAGGGCGCGTGTCATGGACAGTGTAACTGTTGGGGGGGGACAGGCACGTTGGCCTGGGAAACCTACAGACCCCTCATCCCTAAACCTCAGCAGAGGAAGCACACACACACACACTCCTCTGTCCAGAGTAAGCACACACACACACTCCTCTGTCCAGAGTAAGCACACACACACACTCCTCTGTCCAGAGGAAGCACACACTCCTCTGTCCAGAGTAAGCACACACACACACTCCTCTGTCCAGAGTAAGCACACACACACACACACACACACACACACACACACTCCTCTGTCCACAGGAAGTACACACACACACACACACACATCCTCTGTCCACAGGAAGTACACACACACACACACACACACACACACACACACACACACACACACACACACACACACACACACACACACTCCTCAGTCCACAGGAAGTACACACACACACACACACACACACACACACACACTCCTCAGTCCACAGGAAGTACACACACACACACACACACACACACACACACACACACACACACACACACACACACACACACACACACACTCCTCAGTCCACAGGAAGTACACACACACACACTCCTCAGTCCACAGGAAGTACACACACACACACACACTCACACACACACATCACACACTCACACACACACACTCACCACCACACACACACACACACACACACACACACACACTCCACTGTCCACAGGAAGTACACACACACACACACACACACACACACACACTCCTCCCCCTCACTGCGCGGCCCTCTGCACATCACGCTACGCTCCCCCGTTAGCACGACGGGTCCGCCGATCACGATTTCTCCCTGAACATCAACACACACACATAAACCACACCGCCAAAGTTCTGCTGTGGCTTTAATCATCTTACAGAGATAAATAAAACTACGTGTTCACCAATTCCAATTCAGCTCAGTCAATTCAATGAATAAACGGAAAAATCCTCATAGAACATTCTGGGTTTTTTTTACCCCCAATTAATGAAGCGAACTTCCTGAACTGGCCGAACGGTATTAGTATTAGCCAGACGTACAGTCTGTTCCACACCCTAACAATCAGCCCCAGCACTGAATATCGCAATTATGATCCACTTAGTAATTCCACCCAACATAGATCATAAACCTCTATTGCAAACATACAGCTTTGGTCGTCAATTAACGGGCCTTGCTAAATCTAAATCTGCCTCTACATTTCCACCAATTTTACACCATTATCTGGGCACGTGTCCTGAAATGCACAGTTATTACGAGCGGGACAGGAAGAGAGGACGCAGGCAATCTTCCTTAACGTGTGCTGACACCGCAAAGCCAGCGGACAGGATGCTACTGTGCAAACTCCGACTGTACGGGTCCTTCTGGTCAACATCTTCACAACGCGCTCGGGAAATGAACGGTCGCGTGCTTAAAAGATATTTTTTTGCGATTTTCAGGCAAAAGACAACATGGAAGGAAAGGGACTCGCACAGCGCTAAATATAGACCATCGCTCAAAAAACAAAAGGCGCCCAGATGTTTAGAAAAATACAAAAAGTTTTTATTGCACAGACATCTTGCTAAAAAAAAAAAAATCACAAACAGGACAAACTTTCTGGTGGCATACGACCTTCTTCAGCGGATTCCTGGTAGAGAAACCCACAAGCCATTTTACAGCATGTTATTGGAGCAGTGCGGAAGGCTTTCCCCTTCTTTACCAGCAACTTGCAAGCAATTTCACAGTGTTACTTAGGCGCAACGCTAACATTCGCCCAAGGTGGGATTTCCTAGGGCTAAGTTTCTTAAATGTGGCAAACCAAGGTCTCTACTGGCTCCATCAAGACAGGAGGGTGGATGATCTTCTTACTGTTTATAACCAAGCCATAATAAAGGTATGGTACATTTTTCCCCCTTTTTGGGGGGGTGGATGGGTGAATACATCAAAAGGTCGCCATTTCCTCTGGCGATTTACAGATCACCGCAGGCAGATTAGAGTACACTGGCCTTTACCCCCCAATCTAGGGGAGGAACTGCCCATTTACCCCGCCCCCCCAGCTGAGAGCAGCAGGGGGTGCTGGGGGGGCCATAGGCAGCTGCATTAATAATGCAGGAGCGGCATTAATATTCAATCACAGCCTCACATCCTCTCTCCTGCAACCCCTACTCCCTCACACACAAACACAGACACACACACAGACTCTCTCTCTCTCTCTCACACACACACTAACACACACACTCTCTCTCTTTCTCACACTCACACAAACACAAACACACACACACACACACTCTACACACACCCCCACACACACTTGAATAAAATAAATAAACACAGTCTCCTGTTTGTGTGTGTGCTTCTCAGACAGACGCAGACTGTAACCGTGCGTAAAGCGCAGAAGGCTCGGGACGCATGGAGCCGAGGCTGCAGGTCGTTTGATCCGGAAGGTTCCTCAGCGTGAGCAGCGCGCGAGTCTCACCTCACAGACGGTATGGCGGGCACGCTAACGTTTAGCCAGCTTTACAGAAACACATCAGAAGGTATGGGGGGCACGCTAACGTTAGCCAGCTTTACAGAAACACATCAGAAGGTATGGGGGGCACGCTAACGTTAGCCAGCTTTACAGAAACACATCAGAAGGTATGGGGGGCACGCTAACGTTAGCCAGCTTTACAGAAACACATCAGAAGGTATGGCGGGCACGCTAACGTTAGCCAGCTTTACAGAAACACATCAGAAGGTATGGGGGCACGCTAACGTTTAGCCAGTTTACAGAAACACATCAGAAGGTATGGGGGCAGCTAACGTTAGCCAGCTTTACAGAAACACATCAGAAGGTATGGGGGCACGCTAACGTTTAGCCAGCTTTACAGAAACACATCAGAAGGTATGGCGGGCACGCTAACGTTTAGCCAGCTTTACAGAAACACATCAGAAGGTATGGGGGGCACGCTAACGTTAGCCAGCTTTACAGAAACACATCAGAAGGTATGGCGGGCACGCTAACGTTTAGCCAGCTTTACAGAAACACATCAGAAGGTATGGGGGGCACGCTAACGTTAGCCAGCGTTACAGAAACACATCAGAAGGTATGGCGGGCACGCTAACGTAAGCCAGGTTTACAGAAACACATCAGAAAGTATGGGGGGCACGCTAACGTGAGCTAGCGGTACAGAAACACATCAGAGCCGTCCAACTCCACGTGGTGTGAAGCTCACCACAATTAAGGCCTGGCAAAGAGCTCTGGGCAGTACAGCTTTAGATTACATCACAGTCTGAACACACCAAGTGATAATATTATGACCAAATATAATAAACGCTGAGTAAGCTAATCATTTCCACTGACACTAGACGAGAGTGGCGAGGTCTGGAGATGACTCGCCGATGACACACCTATGGTCCACTGGACGCCTTTCAGAATCCAAGGAAACCGGAAAAATGCGGGAATACGACTAATTCTGGCCTCACCGGATTAGTCACCCAGGGGAAAACAGGAAGAGTGGAATGTCGCGCTCAACGCTCCTGCCTTCAGCTAGCAAGCTCTCTCTCTCTCTCTCCTTATCTCTCACACTCTCTGCCTCTCTCTCTTTCTATCTCACCCTCCCTCTCTCCTTTCCCTCACTTCCTCTCCCGCTCGCTCCCTCTCTATCTCTCCCGCTCCCTCTCTCTCTCGGTCTCCGCGAGCCGTCCTTGCACATGCCGTTTATATCCCAGCAGGGGCTATAAATAGGCGTCTGCTGCGTTTGGAGTCACCGTGCCAAGACTAAACGGGTCCAAAGAGCGAGGGAGAAACAGAGGGAGAGACAGAGAGACAGAGGAAGGGGTGAGAGGGGGATGAGGTGACAGAGAGGAGTCAATGACTCTCTAACAGAGCCTTCTGTTAGATTCTTTAAAAACCTGTGTGGGCGCGGAGATGGGCACAGGCAGGCACGGCGGGGGGCACAGTCTCTCCCTGTCTCAGCGTCCTAAAGCGGGTACTAAATTCACCCACCGAGCTGGTCACTGTAAACCTTAACCTCCCAGTTATGAGCTCCACCCCCCCTCACCCGACTTACCCCTCATCCCAGAGCTGGGTCACTTTAAAACCCCTCTAACCCCTCACCAGAGCTGGGTCACTTTAAAACCCCTCTAACCCCTCACCAGAGCTGGGTCACTTTAAAACCCTCTAACCTCCCTCACTTTAACCCCTTACCCCACCAGAGCTGGGTCACTTTAAAAACCCACTTCTTAACCCCTCACTCAGAGCTGGGTCACTTTAAAACCCCACCTCACCAGCTGGGTACTTACACCCTCTAACCCTCACCAGAGCTGGGTCACTTTAAAACCCCTCTAACCCCTCACCAGAGCTGGGTCACTTTAAAACCCCTCTAACCCCTCACCAGAGCTGGGTCACTTTAAAACCCCTCTAACCCCTCACCAGAGCTGGGTCACTTTAAAACCCCTCTAACCCCTCACCAGAGCTGGGTCACTTTAAAACCCCTACCCCCCACCAGAGCTGGTCACTTAAAACCCTACCCTCACCAGAGCTGGGTCACTTTAAAACCCTTAACCCCTCACCAGAGCTGGGTCTACACTTTAAAACCCTTTCTTAACCCACCAACGTCACTTAAAACCCTACCCTCACCGGCGTCATTACTTACTCACGAGCTGGGCATTAAACACCGCACGTGCACAAACAACCCACACTGGCCACCTACCTCACCAACTCACACACACCTCACCAGCGGCACTGACGGTCACACAACTCCACACACCTATACGCTCGCTAAACCCACACCCGAGCTGTCACACCCAACCCACATGCCACAACACACGCGCAACTGCGCAACACACACACACACACACACACACACACACACACATACGCTCGCACACACACACGCGCGCACACACACAAGGTTCTCTCTGCTGCAGCTCCAGTTCTGCCATGTTCCTTCTCTCAGAGCTGCAGAGATTACAGCAGCCCTGTCGCATGTAAAGCTCATTTTCCCACTTTCCTCATTTCCAAACCCTAAAACGCACATCTGAGTGCTACTTTCCACAAAGAAGGGAGTTACACATCACTCCCGCCTCTGAAACTGCCGTCTTTTCCTTATAATGATCAGCCCTTTTCCTGAACTTTTACAAAACCCAGGATCATTTCTTTCTATAGCTCCATATATTCAGGGTTAGGACTGAGGGTGAGTTAACTGTTCTCAGATCAGTACTGGGGTGACACCAGCTACTAAACAAGACGCTGACTGACAGCTGTCATCTCGCTCTGACAAAGCCACTCTGAAGTGTGTGAAGGCTCTATGGGGTAAACACTCCATTACGCCACCTGTGAGTGCTGCTCAAAGATCATTCTAGGGGGTAAAACACAAGAAAACAACACGGTTGGACATTCTGATCTTCTAAAACACCAGGCCGGCCAGTGGAGGATGGGCTTCCCCTCTATAGTCAGGTTCCTCCTGAGATTTCTTCCCATTGCAGCGTATTTTTCTTGCCACTGTTTTAGGGTTTTTCTCCCCACTGATTTTTGGCTGGCCAGCCGTACAAACGTGAATGTCTGTGACTGACTGAGTTAGTGATGAAGTTACACGATTGGTCAGCCGGATCACGTCTGTTAGGTCCAGCCATATACTAGGTTTTAACCTGGTCTTGTCTTTTTTTACCTCATGTGCTTGCTATTTGGGGGTTCAGGCCTGGTTTTAGCTCTTTTGCTCAGTTTCTTGCCCTTTTTCTGCTACTCTGTAAAGTGCCTTTGTGACAGTTCTCTAAAAGAAGTACAATACAAATAAAATTGATTTGATTTGATAAAACAGGGCTGCGCAATGAGGTACACAGCAATAGGAGCAGCTTTCTTGAAAATGACTGAAGTTTCATGGCTGAACCTGAAGCACAAAACTGGAAGGGTGAACTGAATTTGAAAGGTTTTTTATTTTATTTTTTGCAGATAGGAATCTATGCTACACACAACAACTCTTGTCCAGATGCAGATGCGTTCCAATGCATTCAATTACCCCAATGTGAATGAGTACTGTGCGTGTTACAATACATGCGCCAATTTAACACCTTCAGAAAATAAAAATTTAAAGTCCTGGTGTTTGAAGAAAGGGCAGCCAAATGAAGCATAACATGACTGTAGACCATCAGCACGTGACCCGTTCCTGAGAGCCCGTGTCCGTTTCCAACGACCAACCACCACCCCCTTTCCCCAGCTCTTTCAGTGACAGGTATGCGAGCTTTCTCGCGCCCTGCCAGCCTACCGTTCTACCGATGACACCCCCTTTTCTTTCCTACAGCCCCTATGTCACCGGTGGTGGAGAGTGCGGGGGTTGGAACATAGTCTTCTTTAATAAATTAGTAACCTCAATCAATTCTGCACCAGAGGTAAACCAACCCAGCTCACCTTGAAGTAGCCCCCCTCATAGAGGGTGTTGGGGGGTCCAAAGATGGCCACCTCCCAGTTGTAAAGGTCGGACTCCTCCACCAGCGTGATGCGGAAGCCCTCCACCGGCTCCTCCTGCAGGGACTTCAACTCCAGCATGAGGGCTTTCTGCGAACTCGGCATCTGTTGCTGCGCCATGGCGATCCCGCTGAGCCCCTAACCGACGCACGGAAATGGGCGTGAAGGAAGCAGGGACGGGGAACGATATCCAAATTAAGGCGTAATGTCGCCAGGGACTGAGGCTCCAGCAACTCCGCGTTAAGTGCGATGACGTACTGACAAATTAGCTTAAATCTGACTGTTTGACCGCTGGCATTTCAAGAAGTCAGTAAAGCGAAGTTTTGGCCGGCCAGGTGAACAAAAACCTACCGATGGCAAAGACGGTGGCGATCGAAAGATCACTACACTTCAAAAAGAGGTCTTATACATGGACGTCAATTGAGCAAAGTTAACTGCACGCTTAATGCTTCCTTATGTTTATCACACTAGATAGAGTGCTCGCTAAATCGGACAAGAAGTCACTGTTGTGCGCACATTAAATGCGTAAAATATTCATTCATGTTGCCAACAACCTGTAAACTGCAGACCATTAACGATGTTTACTGTAAGTAGATGGTGTTAAAATTCCAATTGCAATAAAAATCTCATTGAAATTTTAATTTTGTTGCAAGCTCTCGACACTAGCGTCAACAAACTTGAAGCTAAAAATAATATTGTTCACGTTAGCTACCAGTCTTTCCGACAGTCGGCCCTCCTAAAATACGTTTTGCGCTAAATGTATTATCTAAATCACAAACTCAGTGCGGTTGGTAGTGAAAAGTCAGAGCCGAATGTGTGAAAAGCTCTAACATTCGCTTTACAGGCTAGCTAACAACCAGGCAGTTCAGATAAGTCTAACTATCCAACAACGTAAACAAAGCATTCTGCGATAGCTAGACTAACATTAGCAATCTCTAGATCTTGTAGCTAGTACAGCTCGCTGGCTAGCACCAGATAGCCAGCTGCCGTCGCTGTTTTCTAGTTTTTGACTGCGCTAAGCTTGTTAGCTATCTAGTTAGCCACCGTTAGATAGCTATTTGGGGTGCCAAGCCGAAAAGCGTGTCCCGTTACTCGGTGCTCTTTCTTCGGTGTTGTAGCCAGCAGGACAGCTAACGTTAACATCCAGAAGGGAGGGGGTGCTGGCGGGTGGTGTCTTTCAGCCTCTCCACCAAATTGTCCCCGCGTTCAATTTATTTATAGCAGGCTGCGATGGCGAATGCCTCTTTAGCCTGCCTGGCTTTCTCCTGGCGTCCAAAACCCAAACAGAACACGCATAACCTCGCTAGCAAGCGTGCTGTATGCCTTAACGGTACCGTCTCTCTCCCGCTAGCAAACCGTTAGCCGCTGTCCGACCGCCTCCTCGACTGATCCGCTAGTTGTTTATATTTGTTTATCTGGTCCGTGGGGCTGCTCCTGCTTCATCACGCTTAGGCTACGTGCCCCCGTACGCGAGGTATCTTCCTGGCAAATGTTTTTTGTCACACCCGACCCCCTCCACCACCCCGAGAGCGGAGAGGTCAGTGGGTTGAATTATTTTCGCAGTGCAGACACGCACCGAAATTCATACACTGTCGGGAAAAAAGACAAAAATATACACATAACTAACCAGCCACTTCTTTTTCCCCTCTTCTCTCTCTTTCTATTGGTGCTTCCGGTTAATACTGCGCATGTCTGCTCACGCCTCGCCCACACGACTTCTGCGTAATTGCCTCATGCCATGTAGAAGAGTCACGTCCGACGTGCGGGTCCACTACGCCCCCCGAAATGATGGCCAGCAGTTTCTGGGACCAACTTGAATATTGGCGAGAAAGCTAATGTGCCACATTAATAGTATTGTTAACAGGCACTGAATTCACAAAGCAAGTAACAAACATTCAATGAAATGGATATACAGATTTTTATTTTCATATTATCATAGGATTACATTGAATTTTATCATTAACACAACACCTCAATGGATATTGGAGACTATGGACAAACATTAATTAAGCCTGTCGTCTATTCCATGTAATCAAAATGGTTGTATTGGTATAGATTGATTGTGTTAAATGTTACTCGTCTTTCTGTATTGGTAGCAAATAGCCATGTCACTGTGTAGCCAGTAACCGCTCTTTACAAAATGCAATTTGCTTTTTATTTCTATTATACCTCCCCGTTGAATTACAGGCAGCACAGTTTGTCTTATTTTATTGCTGACCTACTGCTGATCAGAGAGATCCCTTTCTGTCGGTTGTCATTTGTATTATTTGTTTTTACTTGCTATTTCTTGTACTGTCCGTACAAATGGGGATACGACTCAAGGCAAGGATGCATTGATTACTTGTCACTGCTTGTGTTCCAGGGGGCGAGAATGGAAATATTGTGAAGACAATAATTAAATACTCTCTCGGGTCCAGTTTTCCATTAAAAGGTTTCTCACTTCTTTGTGTTTGGGTGTGGGTGTGTGCATGTGCATGTGTGTGTGTGTGTTTTTGTGTGTATGATTTCAGTCAATCTAAGGAAAACAGTTTGAATTTCTCTTTCCAGAAGGACACCATGGATGAGCTGAACATCCTAACTTGCAGGTGTAATATTTCCTCTCTGTAGTTCCCTTGTTCATTCTGGCCAGCTGAAGTCTTCAGTGTAGTGAGGTGTGCTGACAACAAGGAAGTTCACCTGGAAGCACTCGGCCCCATGCCCACCCATCTATCACATCCTCCCCAGGTGCAAATTTCACTCCTGAGTGACTCGTGCCCATCTGCTCCTCCCCCTAAGCAGCATGCATGGGATGTGTTTTTGAAAATCAATAGATCTCTTTTGAAACAGCACCCATCTTAATGTTTCAGTTTTTTATATCGACTTTCAATTTTTTTCCCTCACACAAAAGCAAAACTATTGTTACCGCTATATGAGATGTGGATTTATTTAATTTATTTTAATAAAAAGATTGATGTTTTTGCAAACCTTGACTCCAGCATCCCCCTTGCACAATTTGTGGCTAAATGCTTTGTGTGTTTTTGTGCAAAGTCTCTCACTCCGATACAAAAGCTCATACCATGGTAGGAATGCAAAGACCCCTCCTTGCAGTATGTCACAGAACAAACTCTAGGACTGATTTCCCTTGCATGAAGCCAGTAACACCTTTCACAAGCATGTGAATAATCTGGAATTGCCATCTTTACTTCCAGTAATGATGACATGTTTTGCTGGCATAGGCATAGATTTAGGGGGGGGGGCACAGGGGTACATCCCCCTCAATATTTAGAACACATGCATTTGCCCCCCCCCCCCCCCCCCCCCCCCAATAAAAACTGAATTTTGTGTTTTCCTTTACATAAATAAAGACATTTCCACCATAAATTGATGTGTCCGCTTCAATGTTCGAACAAAACCTATGCCACTGTTTGCTTGGCAACCTATACACCCAAAAACTGTCATAGTTTATTGGTTTACCAACCCTGTTTCTGGAGATCTGCCATCCTGTAAGTTTTTGTTTCATTTAAACAAGATCTCTAGCTGTTGAATAAGATGTTCTTTGTTAGGGCTGGAGTAAAAACTTATAGGAGGGTAGATCTCCAGATACAGGGATGGAAACCACTGACTTCAGCAAATCATGCCCACGGTTTGAACTGCTGCAATGAAGCAGCATAAGAATGAATGCTTCACAGAATGCAAGAGTCTCTTCTTTCACACAACATACTAATGGCATTCACCAAAATGTGACAAAGTTCCCCGTGAAAGGGGTTTAGTTTTGGAATAAAATATTAGTCTGCCCTTTGAGATTGAGGAAGATCCATCCCCCTAACTCCTTTTTTTTAAGATGATGAAGGTTATTTGGATTTTGTCATAAAAAAGCTCATGTGAATGTATGTTCCCCAGTTAAATTTGCACTCAGGAGCTGGTGAGAATGCTTCAGAAGTTAACCATTTGGATTATGAAATGTGAAATCGGTACAATCTGTAATCTTTACTGACAATGGACGTATCTAGAAATGACATTTACAGCAAAGCCTGAACATTAAATTCTGTCAAAAAAAGTGTAAGAACCGTATTAAGTGTACCTGTGTTGCCAGCAGTTGGGGTTAAGTATTGGTTCTGTGTGCTTATATTTATCTTACTATATCTGTGTGTGACAGAATAATTGTAAAAGTTATGGATGGATTTTGTGAAGCGATTTGAAAATAGGCTTGTTGTCACCACTGCTGGGAGACCTCTTGACGTCAATTTAGACCTAGCCTGGCAAGGCCTGTCACTTTTATTGTAATATTGCTTAATTGTCACTAGAGGGCGCTATACAACACTAGATCCCCAGTGGACTCTTGTCCAGTACAGTGCCACATCCTAACAAAAATGACACACTTTAGTTTCAAGCCTATTTTCTCTTTCATGTAAGACTTGTGTATTTGTTCTCAACCCTCAGACATGAATATTTCATAATTTTGAAAGTGTACCCTTTAAAAATAGCATATGGAACAATAACAAATATCTGATGCTGTCGTGTTTTCTTTTTTGCATTTTATTCATTGAAATGTTACCAGATACTTAGTTCTTGTGTTCCCTTGGTTCTCTCAGCTTCTGAACTGCAGGACGTTCTGGTTGGAGTTTCCAGTGCTCTATTACAGGTGAGAGCATTCACTTGGTCACGTCCATTTAATGAATTTTAGAAAAGGCATCAAACTGGCACAATTCGGCCTCTAAGGTAGGTGGGACAAGACTCAGCCTGTTAAGAGTTGAATATCTGTTTGATCTGTGATTAGAGCACATGTCAGGACCAGAGGATGCGCACATTGACCAGCACATCTGGATAATCTGTGTGGTGTTAATGCAGTAGATGGGACTGGGTCCACGGTTAGACCAGGCCTGAGTAAATGAGAAACGTAGGAGGCCCACAGTTTCCTGCACTGGAAGGCCGTCCCAGAAGAGCCACCGTGGGGTGGAGTGGGGGTACTGGTGGACTGTGCATTCTATTTAGAAGGCATGTTTTTGGCTGGGGTAGTGGAACCGTTTGACATGTTTTTGGAAGCCTTGCAATTAAATGGAGGCCTTGCAGTTTGTTTGACATTAGTTTTATTTTGTGAACTGTAACACGGCATTTGTCCTCTAATCTTGTGCTTACATTTACTGGATACATTTTATTTATTCAAAATCCTAATATTATGAAATCAGTCAAATAATAAGCATTTTGCCACCCCCTTAGTGGCACTGGGGATCTAATGGATTGTTAGCAGGTTGAAGAGGTCCTAAGCTGTTGTACACCTGTCTGTCATCGCTCCCCCTCTCCTTCAGTTACCTACACAATGTTAAAACAGTGGATACAGAAAATCACGGGCAGAGCCCCCCATCACGAGCTCCTGGAATAGATGCAATTAACAATTGCAACCAGATCCGTTAAATATTATGTCGTAGACTCTTAACAGTTAAGGCAGGCATTGATGATATTTGGGAAGACAAGTGATGGACATATTAACTAGCTTGCTAGCTAGTGTTGTTACCCGTGCCCTCCCAAAGCAAACATTACCGATACATAATACATAGAGGCGCATAAACGAATCATATTATTCTGGATAGCGGCTCATTCGTGCTCCACGCAGGTGGGTTGACAGTATGTGGGGGGTGGGGACTGTGGAGTCAGCTGAAAGGCTGGCCATTGGCTAATTCTGTTGTCGTTGATGAAAAAACATGACGCCAGAACAGGAACGAAAGGAAGGGGAGCGGACAAATCAAGATGGCGTCCTGCAATGAAGCAGGAAATAGATTTCAGTTTCATTAAAACTTGTTTCGACAGAGCCTCGACTGCAAGGTGTAATAGTGGAGAGGCCTGAGAAGACTTTTCAGAGACGGTAGACGGAGAAGATACAGGTGGGAGCGCTGTTATCTTACGTTGGGGTTTAGGGGCGGGGGCATCAGAAGCAAAACACACGGCGGCGTTACAGGCCTGGGCTACGGCTGTGGACTTAGAATATTACCGTGGCGTTTTTGCCCGGTGCGGTGTTATGTAAACTAGCCAGTCCAGTCGGCTAGCATCATGCTAATAATGTGCTACAGGCCGTGGTGATGAGGGGGCTGGTCTTTGGTGGGTGGATGATTGGATCAGTATTAAGTATTGTCTCGTATTGAATTGTCTACCGCTAGGTTGTGTTCAGTAGTTAGATTAATCATAGCTTGCTTGCCTGGAGTCATGGTCGCGTAGATGATCATTCTGGTCTTTCCTGCTGTACGTTAAATTTAAGGATGTAAATTAGATAGTGGCTTGCTGCTAGTATAACCCCAGTTTAAATAGCTAGCTATTCCATAGCTGATACTGGTGGATGCTCAACTTGCCCCCTTTTTTGTAACGAAATGGTCGGGCAAAGTAGTGCTCCCTGCTCAAACTTTTGGTTTAATTTGTCAATGTAAATAAACTTGGTGACAGGCAGATGAAGAATTTGAAATCAGCTTCCTAGTGGGCTAATAAACTCAGCAAGCATGCTAGTTAGCTCATTAGCGGTAGCGTTAGCTAAAGGACTGGGTATTGTTTTTCGGTACGCTTTTATAACCAGCAAACTGACAGCTGTCTGAATGGAGTTGGCTACCTCTAACTAGACTTATCAGGGTAAATGACGCAATCTAGCGAGCTAATATAACTAGTAAATTAGCCATAGTTTGCCTTTCCTCTCTGCTAGAATATGAGAACCCTCCAAGGGTATGCTCCACCATTTAGCCAGCGCTAATTAGTCTGCAAGCTGCACTATTGTTGTCACGATAGCATGCGTTTATAGCTGGCTTGTTGTACGTTATTGCTTATGTCTGCAGTTAGCCAGACATATAAGGTCTAACGGTTAACGTTACTAGTTGACAAAAATACGTTCAGGGTTGTATTCACCATTGAGAGCTAGCAGCGGGTTTGCATGTCATTACTGTTGCTTGTTCTTCTCCGTTGGGAAATTAAAATATTATCGATACTTCAATCCACTGAACTTCAATCACTTGTGTAATTGCGACAGGAAATTCTGATGAAATGGCTCATTAACGTTAGCCAGCTAGTTACTTGGGGACGGAGATGAAGACCTAGCTAATACGAATGACGTGGATCTACTCATTATTGAAAGAACAGCGACCTGGTTTTGCTAAAATCAACAAGAATGTGTAACGTCACATTAAAAACTATCTCCATATGATGTATCAGTTTCATCTCTTCAAACGACATGTGATCCACATTTCACAATGTGGACCTTTCCCCAGGCGCGCTCCGAACTGTCCCAGAAAAGTAAGGTGGTTAATTAGGGTACTGAATAGTGACTGCACTCTGTCTTGAACCTGGCTTTTCTACAGGGGGGGTCTTTAAGGTACTGTAGAGGGTCCCTGAACGGATTTAATATGCAGTCACTATATATAGATTTGGTAAAATATAAAAAAATACAAACTTCATTTTTTATTATTATAAACCATTTTAAATTGTGTTGGAGGTCCCCTGGATCAGAAAAGGCTGGGAAAACCCCTTGTCTGGAACACTTCCTTTGGGCTTGGAACTGCTGTCACTGAACAACTTGTTAAAATTCTGGGATCCGGTTAAAACAAACACCAGCATGAAACGTGGCACTCCAGGACCGAGGTTAAGAACCCGTGAAGAAGGGGATCTCATGGACTGTTTGCTGCTTACGGTCACAGATGTTACAAGATGAAAATGGGTTATCTGAAATGGACAGCGGTTGGGGACGCTGTTCAAAGTGCAACTTGTGCTTCCTTATCCTTTCTCAGCTATGGCCTGTCATTCTTACCTACTGTTTTCCCTTATTTAATGGGGACAACAGACTGGAACATGGCTGCTAAGCTAAATGCCTTAAACTATTTAAGCACCAATGAATCATAACTGGCCCTGTTACCTCCCAAGAGGTAAGAATTCTTCACCTATCAGGAAGTGAAACTTAATATGATCCACCATCACTGTTTGATCACACAATCTTGTGCTGCCTGTAACACAGATTCCTCACACTAACCAGATGGTCAGCTCCATGTTCTCAGCATGGCAAGTTCTGTCTAAGTGTTTGTATTATGGCTTATGCCATAAGGGCCAGAATCATATACCTTCCCACTGGTTACCTGCGCTTGAGTTTATTCGCCTATAAACCGGCGAAGCCCATACCATCAAATTTGATGTGTTTTATAGGTATTTGTGATGGCACTTCACTATCCGTAACAAACGGTGGCAGTTAGTGTTCAGTACAGTAATACTGCCCCAGAAACCTCCTGTAACGGACTACTACTTCCTGTAGTTGAGAAACAGGGAGGGGAGAAGGAGACAGGAGATGGGTATGTGGTTAGGATATAGAATCTTTGCCTCCACTGGATCTTTCTTGTCCTTCTGACTCCACTCTCTTCATTACAAAGCTCCTTCCTGAACACAGAAGGAAGAGGGTACGCAATGCAGTTCAACTTTATTAGTATCGCGCTTTTTGCAACAACACTGTCACAAAGACGCTTTACAGAGAAAACCAAAAATGAAGACTGGGCATAAACCTGGTCTGAACTCCCAAAAACAAGCATGCGAGGTAAAGAAAAATTTTATTATTTTTTAAAAAATAACTCCCCAGTGGGAAGAAAAACACTCAAACAGTGGCAAAAAAAAAGTGCTCTCCAATGGGAAGGAATCTTGGGAGGAACCCGGCTATAGAGGGGGAGCCCTTCCTCTGCTGGCCGACCTGGTGTAATAAGAGGCTGAAGGGCAGCTGAATTAGTAAGGTGGGGTCTGTCAGAGCTAATAACCAAACGGGTTGGACCGGACGTGCGTTTGTTTCCTTCTTCACTGGAGCCGCAGCAGTAGAATGGCTGGTGTTTTTTTCTGTTTTATTTTGTCTTCCTGTTTTTCTTCGTTGCATCACTCGTAACAGCATTGACACTTTGTTAGTCACTGGCCCTAGATGTGTGTAAACAGTTGCAAGACCATATCAGATATGCCACCCAGTACATTCTCTACAATAGCATTTTCACTGAATGAACTTAATCTTTCATTCAGGGCATTTGTCAGGCACGCGCTGGTATGTCTGAGCTGCTTCTCTATGACCCTGCCCAGCTAACCCACTTATGGATGGGGGGGGGGAAACGGTTTTCATACAGGTTCAGTGTTTCTCGATCGTTCATATAGCCTTGCACTACACATGAAATGCTTTTCATTGGCCCAAGTCTTAAGCTCTTTCCATTATGGCGGACAGATGATTTTTTTTTTTTTACTCTTTTGTATCTTTTGCAAGATTTTTCATATTAATTAGGTGTTTGGCTGCATTATCAGGTGATATGTGTTGGTGTACACATGCATTTTGTGTCTTTTGAGTCCCTGGTCAGACTGGGTCAGACTCACATATAATGCCTGATCTGTGTATGTGGAGGGTGGTCTGATCTGTGAGTGTGAGTGAGTGAGTGAGTGAGTCAGTGAGTGATTGATTGATTGACTCACTCATGGAGGGGTTTAGCTCATAGTTTAACAGAGCTGCATGGGTGCAGGTGACACAACCAGCATTTCCACATTCAGATATAAAAAATCACGCCCAGAACATAGCAGAACTGTACAGTCCGAGGTTGGCCAGAGTGAGAGGCCAGCATAAGTCCCAAGATATGATTGAACACAAGGTTAGAGCTATATGCTGAATCATGATTGGTGGGTTGGACAGCACATGCGCCCAATCAGGTAGCAGCACTTGTACCCGCTTTCTCTGATACCCATGCAGTGGAAGTGTGTCATCACGAGTATCATTAAAACACTGACAGGATGGCATTCTTTTCACACATCATCACTGCAGTGAGTATGCACCTAGTGAGGACAAGGACAGGTGTGGGCTGGGCAGGTAATGTAGTCACATGAAGGGTGTGACAGGGTGTAAAGCACTAAGGAAGGGCCTCTTTGGTATCCTTTTGAGTATGGCTATGTGTACAGTAATGCGTGTAGTGCAGTAAAAATATGTACATTTAGGTTCTCACTGTTTGGTCAATGCTACATGATCGTGAGCATTTCTTATGCAGCTTAACAGGCAGAAGTGCAGGCACCCAGTCGGCCAACAGGGGTCGCTGGTGCGCAAACCGATGCCACCATCCCAGCAAACGGAAACCCTGCTTTTCCTGTGTGAGTGCCAACTGTGGTTCGCCTGCTGGGCCACAGTCAGCACTGGCACGGTCCGGGTTCGATCCCAGACCGTGGGGCCCATCCACACACTGAAACAGTGTCTTAACAGGATGAGTCATGTATTTAAAATAGGAACATATATAGCTTGCATAGTTTACCATCTAAACACAAATTCAAGTGTTTGGTCATTTTTTAAATGCCTGCTGTTGTGGCTGTTTACCTTTTGGAACTGTTACTGTGTGTTTATGGTCATTCCATGTGTAATCATCTTTAGTGTTAAGCTGTAGATGAAAAACTTGATCATTAAGTGCTGTTATAAATGAATGTGTATTTCTATGCATTTTCACATATATGGCATATATGTGTATCATATATAAAAGCCGCTTTAGTGATGAGTCTAAACTGCCCTCCGTCCGGCCCCTCATGTCATGTGACTGTCTGTCTTGTGCTCTCCTCTCAGTTTCTGTGTTTGTTTTTTTTTTTTCCCAGACTCTCAATGGCTGCAAGGAAGTCTGGATCTGATTTCCAGAACACCGGTGAGCCTGTCTGTGCATGTAGCTCTGATCTTCACTTCTGTCTGTGCATGTATTTCTGACCTTCACTGCTGTCTGTGTATGTAGTTCTGATCCTCACTGCTGTCTGTGCATGTAGTTCTGATCTTCACTGTTGTCTGTGCATGTAGTTCTGATATTCACTGCTGTCTGTGCATGTAGTTCTGATCTTCGCTGCTGTCTGTGCATGTAGTTTTGACCTTCACACTGCTGTCTGTGCATGGAGTTCTGATCTTCACTGCTAATAAAAAATCTGTTTTATGGTGGTTTTGATTTATACTTGATGGAATGGTTTATTAAATGTCAATGAACATATTCAAGATGGGGAATGATAGGAAGATCAGTTTAAATTTATGCTATTAAATACAGACACAAGTTTATGTACATGCACATTTGTTCATTCACCATCATATTAGTTACATAGTTGGACTTATAATATTCTGTGTTTTTAATGTTACATTCCCCACACCTCTAGGGCCCCTCAGTTACCTGGAAGAAGTTCCCTTCAAGCTCAACGACAAGTTCAGGTGTCCAGCCAAAGTGGGGCTGCCGATTGGATTCTGTCTCCAGGACTGTGGAGCGCTGCTTGCTGAAGTTCAGGTGAGTCCCTAACGAGGTGAACACATCCGGGTTAACCACCAGGCTCGCACAGGCCTCAACACTGTGTAGCCTCAACACTGCATCGCTTCAACACTGCATAGCCTGACCACTGCATAGCCTCCACACTGCGTAGCCTCAACACTGTGTAGCCTCAACACTGCATAGCCTGACCACTGCATAGCCCCACACTGCGTAGCCTCAACACTGCATAGCCTGACCACTGCATAGCCTCCACTCTGCGTAGCCTCAACACTGCGTCACCTGAACACTGCATAGCCTCAACACTGCATTGCTTCAGCGCTGCATCAGCTCAACACTGCATGGCCTGAACACTGTCTCACCTGAACACTGCGTCGCCTCAACACTGCGTCAACTCAACTATTTTGCCGATGGTCTCCTGTCTCAGGCCACAGTAAAGAATTTCCACCAAGGATTCTTGTGTAGTTTGCAGCTATGACTCATGTCTGTCAAGCGAATCTCACAGTAATTTTCTCTGGTTACTGTAGATGATGGTTATATTGCTAGTTAACCAGCACGTTCTACACTGGCTGTCTGAAGCCGTCGTATTTTTATACTAGTGAATAACTTGGCCCATTAGACTGAGAGGCGAGTTTAATAAGCTGTATGAGCTTGTGTGTCTGGTACTGCATGTGCTTTGTGTATCATCTTGACTGAACACCGAAGTGACCAGGCTGAGCGTGGCAGGGGTTAGATTTGATGCTGATTGACAGTGATTCTCTTCACACAGCAGAATTACCTCTGATTGTGGCGGAATTGCGAGTAAGTGGTCCCCTGGGGGAAAAAATACGCTATGCGTTTATCAACACGTGGAGCGCACGTGTTGATAAATGAAGGATGAAAACTACACAGTATCACAGTACTGGTATCGCAGTACATGGCTGTTTATGTGAAACAAAATGCAACAGAAGGCAATTTAAGATAAATATGTAGGCTAGAGGTTCAGATTTGAGCACAAAGGCCTAAAGCATGTTTGGGGGGGGGGGGGAGGCTGAAGGTAACTGAATGTTCTGACTCTGACTGCGTCAGTGTGGTCGTACTGTAACTGCCCTGCCGTCTCTTTGAATAAAGCACACATCTGCTTCCCCACATGTTATATTATAGCCGATGCTCTTGTTGCTGGTCTTTTACAGACCTGGATCAAATACGTATTTGTTCTGGATTCAAATACTTTTCTGTGCTTTGTTGATCTTTCCTGATGTAATTGAGTCTGCCAATATGACCAGAAGGCGGGGTTTGCACTTTTTGAGAGTATTTCATTGGTTCCAATACACCAGACAAGATCATAAAAGTATTTGAATCCAAAACAAATACGTATTTGACCCAGGCCTGGTCTGTTATATTATAGCTGATGTTCTTGTTGCTGGTCTGTTATATTTTAGCTGATCCTGTTGTTGCTGGTCTGTTATATTATAGCTGATCCTGTTGTTGCTGGTTTGTTGTATTACAGCTGACGCTCTTGTTGCTGGTCTGTTGTATTTTAGCTGATCCTGTTGTTGCTGGTCTGTTATATTATAGCTGATCCTGTTGTTGCTGGTTTGTTGTATTATAGCTGATGCTCTTGTTGCTGGTCTGTTACAGCTGATGCTCTTGTTGCTGGTCTGTTGTATTATAGCTGATCCTGTTGTTGCTGGTCTGTTATATTATAGCTGATCCTGTTGTTGCTGGTTTGTTATATTATAGCTGATCCTGTTGTTGCTGGTTTGTTGTATTATAGCTAATGTTCTTGTTGCTGGTCTGTTGTATTATAGCTGATGCTCTTGTTGCTGGTCTGTTGTATTATAGCTGATGCTCTTGTTGCTGGTCTGTTGTATTATAGCTGATGCTCTTGTTGCTGGTCTGTTGTATTATAGCTGATGCTCTTGTTGCTGGTCTGTTGTGTTATAGCTGATGCTCTTGTTGCTGGTCTGTTGTATTATAGCTGATGTTCTTGTTGCTGGTCTGTTATAGCTGGTGTTCTCTCTCTCCCTCCCTCTCCCGGGCAGTATGACTTCTCTCTGGAGCGGCGGAGCGTGCGCTGGGGGGAGGAGCTTGCGGACGCGCGGGCGGCGCAGGAGCGGGCGCGTCTGAGGGCGGAGGCGGCCCTCGCTGAGCAGGAGGCCCAGGAGACGGCGGCAGCCTCACAGGACAGCGACGGAAGGCCGGAGGGCCACACCCCCGACGAGCAGGACCTGCTCCCTCCGGCCCTCAACCCGGTCCTGGCGGGCCTGAGGCACAACGCCATCCTGACCCCCCTGCCGGCCCCCAGCCTGGGGCCCGTGCGCCACCCCAGCCCCCCGCCCCCGCCCCCGCAGAGCCTCAACCTGGCGGACTTCGAGCGCGAGGAGGACCCCTTCGACAAGCTGGAGCTCAAGACCCTGGACGACAGGGAGGAGCTGAGGAGCATCCTGCAGGTGCAGTCGGCCACGCCCCCGGACCCCGCCCCGCGGTCGCGGAGCTCCCCCCCGCCCCCTGCCCCGGCCCCGGCCCCTAACCCCGCCCCTGCCCCCGCCCCCGCCCCCAAGCCCGCCCTCTTCCACAAACCCAACGGGCTGGTGGCTCTTCTGGACCTGGACGGGCACGGGGGCGGGGGCCTGGGGCAGCTGGAGAATGACCGCCCCTGTAACATCCGCTCTCTCACCTTCCCCAAACTGTCCGACCCCGGGGACCCCGCCCCGCCGCGCAGCCTCCCCAACGGCGGCCCCCTCTCCTCGGCGGGGGTCAAGAACGACGTGGGACGCTCCCAGGACCCGCACAACGGGACACCCAAAGAGGTGGGGGCGCTAGGATTGGGTGATTTTCTTGTCGCGTTGTGTTGTGTTGTGTACAGGAGAACCTCAGATACAAACCCTTCAGAGCAGCAGCTCATTCAGAACCTTGCATGTCATGCCAAATGATATCAGTTTTAATTTGAGTCGTTTGTTGGAGTGGTTTCTCATGTTACTCAGGCAGTATTTCTTTTTTGAAAAGCATGCTCTTATTTTATACCTGTACGTAATTTCATCGGCGATTATTGAAATGGGGTGTATCTTTTTCCTGTTGCTGTGAGTCTTTACCCGTCTGTTCTCCGTTTGACGTGATGTCACAAACACTCCTCCCCACAGCCTGGTTTTGTCCCAGCGGCCGGCGTGGTGTCGCCCCCCGGTGGTGGGCCGGGGCAGTGCGGGGCCCTGTTCAGCCTGTCACAGAGCGAGAGGCAGTGTGTGGAGACCATCGTGGGCATGGGCTACTCCTACGAGGGGGTGATGAAGGCCATGCAGAGACAGGGCCAGAACGTGGAGCAGGTACCGTACGGGCTCGCCTGCCCCCCCCCCCCTCTCTCTCTCTACCCTCTCTTCTACCTCTCTCTGTCCCTGTACCTCTCTCTCTCTCTCTTTACCTGTACCTCTCGCTCTCTCTCTCTACCCTCTCTTCTACCTCTCTCTGTCCCTGTACCTCTCTCTCTCTCTCTTTATCTGTACCTCTCACTCTCTCTCTCTCTCTCTCTCTACCTTTCTCTGTCTCTGTACCCCTCTCTCTCTCTACCTTTCTCTGTCTCTGTACCTCTCTCTCTCTCTCTGTCTCTCTACCCCTCTCTCTGTACCTCTCTTTCTCTTTTTCTGTACCCCTCTCTGTCCCTGTAGCCCTCTCTCTCTTCATCTGTACCCCTCTCTCTGTATCTCTCTCTCTGTCCCTGTACCTCTCTCTCTTTATCTCTTTCTCTCATGCGCTCTTACTCTCTGTACCTCTTTGTCTCTCTCTCTCACTTTCATTCTCTCTCTCCTTCCCTCTGTATTAGCTATGTGATGCGTAACGAAACTAATTCAGGCATGTCAGTCCTGTTGAAGAGCTGTGATTAAAGTTGTGATTTTGAGCTTTTTTGTTCTGTTTTGGTATATTTCCAGGTGCTGGATTACCTGTTTGTGCACGCGCGGCTGTGTGAGAGAGGGTTCGATGCCAGTGCGGTGGAGGAGTGCCTGGAGATGTACCAGTGCTCAGAAGAGAAGGTCAGTGCAGGTCATAGGTGCTCATCTTTACCATGGAGATGCCAGTCGTCATGGGGACCGTTTGGCGCCGCTGAGACAGAGATGGCAGTTAGGGAACTGGGCCTGGGCCTGGGCTTGTTGCTTTGATTCCCAGAATGACAGATTTAAGCAAATACTCAAATTTGGAATCAAACTATGCTTGACCAGTTTGACCAGTGGAGACCCCAGGTTAATGTCCACCAGAGATTAATTTGTGAATTTACTAATTGTAAGCTAATTACAGCTTTAGTTGCAATGCTTTAAATCCCCCTCTCCACCTCCCCCTCCCCCCTCTCTCTCTCTCCCTCTCTCTCCCCCCCCCTCCCTCCCCTCCCCCTCCCAGGCGCTGGAGTTCCTGCAGCTCATGTCTCGGTTTGGTGAGATGGGTTTTGAGAGGGACGCCATTAAGGAGGTGCTGCTGGAGCACAACAACGACCAGGACAAGGCGCTGGAGGACCTGATGGCCCGAGCAGCGGCCAGCTGAGGCCCGCCCCCGCCCCGCCCTGCCCCCGGCCCGCCGCCGCCCCAACCCGCCCCGCCGCCCCGACCACCCCTTCCCACAGACACACGCACGGGCGGGCTTACCCATGATCCTCTGTGCCCGGCACTCACTGACTCTGCTACCTGTTACTGCTACCTGAGAGAGAGAGAGAGTGTGTGTGTGTGTGTGTGTGTGTGTGTGTGTGTGAATGAGAAAGAGAGAGAGAGTGTGTGTGTGTGTGTGAATGAGAATGAGAAAGAGAGAGTGTGAATGAAAAAGAGAAAGCGATGGAGTGTGTGTGTGTGTGTGTGAGAATGAGAAAGAGAGAGAGAGAGAGAATGAGTCTGAATGAGAAAAATGGAGTGAGAGAGCTGAGCTCATGGAAAACGTTGTGGAGAAAGCAAAATACAAGAATCACAAACTTTTTTGTTGACAAAAGAGAGGTGTGCGGACACGACAGAGACGAGCCGACCCCTGGTTGGCCTTTTGTCCATTTTGCAGAGTAAAGACTGGTGTGGACACAAACGGGAAAAGAAAGACAAAAAAGAGAAAAGCCACCAGGGGAACGCTGTGAAGAGGACGCGTTTCGGCGTTTTCATGGGGTCCGAACGGACCGAGCCTGCGGCCGTCGCCGTGGAGACTGCACAGGAGGGGCGGGGCCGGGTTTGGGGGCTGGGAGGAGGCACGCCAGGCTCGGTGTGTTGGGGACAAGCGCTCTCTCTCCCCGCTACAAAGCTGCCGTCGAACGCTGCGAGCCCGGGACCCCCCAGGACCGCCAGTGCAGCGCGCGCACAGACCCCGCCCGTCCCGCAGTCCCGCCCGTCCCGCCCGTCCCGCAGTCCCGCCACAGAAGACTCGACAAAGTGCCCTTTCTGCGTCTGTGGCCCGCGCCGTGACCGCTGGACTCTCCTTTCGCTGTCTGTCTTATCCTGCGGGAGGACTCCGCCGTGTTTTTTGTTGTTTATTTGAGGTTCTTCTCTGTGCTTTCTGTTTTAGGAACTGCATTAACTGAACTAAAAACATGGTTCATTTAAGTAATGTTAACGTTAAGGAAAAGTGTAACTACTGCACCTTTGGTTTCTGCACTGGAATGGACAGCATACTCGATGAAAAGAAGATCCGCGTTAAAAAAAAAGTTTTGTTTCGAGATGTCGAATTTTGACGACACACACACACACACACACACACACATACGCACAAACTGTCAATTACAAACATGACGAGACACAGGCACACACATAATTACCAAGACAGCAGGACCACCCAGTGCACACAGCTTAACTCATTAATATAGATCTCTCGATTAATAATTCATTTTAAAAGTACGTTAAGGTACACATTAAGGCACTTCCACCATATATTAAAATCAATTAGCAATTAATCTTCTCCTTAGAACATTCTGAAAGATGCTCCTGAAAGTCTTTAAGTGTTAATGTGTGGATTGTTAAGAAAGAAAACAACAGTGAGTCATTAGGTTTGTGTTGTTAATGCAGCCTGCCTCTCTAGTGCAATAGAGACTGTGAGAGAATGGGTGTCAGGCTGAATTTTCAGAATGGTGGCTTCTCGTCCACAACAGCGCCCTCTAGCTGACCGGAGGGCTGTTGTTAAGACTGGTAGACTGACTGGTTGGTCATGTGGAACACTTTTCCTAGTGAACTGGTGTGAAAATGGCTTTGATTGGCCACACCTACAAAAGAAATTTGGGAAAAAAATGTATTTTTTTCTGCCTTTTTTTTTTTTTTAACAGTGAAGTCAGATGTGATTGTCCTCCCCATTGGCTAACTACAGCACCAACATTACTACAATTTTCTTTTTTATTGGTTCTTCATTCGTGTTCCTTTTTTTTCTGTTGATTAATAACATATCTGGTGTACCACACTTCAGAACAGAGGTTATTTCAGTGGTTGGCAATTGGTGACCCTAAAAGTAAAGCTCAGTAGTGAAAATATTTGGAAATTTAATTGAAAGGTTTCCTATGTGAACTGCTGATGTTTTGGTTATATTTTCAATGATTGGCTTAAATATTTCCATGTCATATACATTTTTTTTTCCAAAGCACTTTTTCTTTCATTTGCTGCAAGTGTTTTATAGTGACCATGGGCCTGGAATCAGACCCCCATGCATTCACAGGTTGGCCACCACTGAGATTCATTTTGCTCACAACTATGGGGGAGGAAATTATAGTGGTGTAAAGGTGCCATTTTGTATTTTATGTAGCCACAGTGTGATATGTTCTGCAGCTCCTCCCCGCCTCGTCCGTTCATGTCCAGGGCTCTGCGCCTTTTTCCGTCTTCCGAGTCCGAAAGCCGAGCTGTGGTGTTTGGTTCTTGTCTCAGCCGGGCAGTCTTCTGCCCTCTAGTGGTGGAACTTTCTGTGCCCACCCTTCGCTTGCGCTCTTAGCGAATTAATTCTGGCACGCAGCTCGTAAGGAACAAAGAGTGACTGGACTTGATTAAAAAGATCTAATGAGGCACACTACAAGGTTAAAGGGCTGATTTTTAGTTTAAGTGCTGTGGAACTTTGGTGATATCGGAGATGGTCTGGAGGTGACCTCTGGGTTTTGACGTCTGTGGTAACGCAGAGGTCACGCTCTTGACCTTTCGTGTGCGTGTAGCTAACCCCAGCATTTAAACTGGAGCATAATGTGACCCTGTGATTCCCTCATAAACGTGTAAAATGTTCAATGACATTTTGCCGTCCCGTCATGAAGTTAAGTGAATGTGTGCGTCTTTTCACGTTGCCCCTGATGCGTCTGTCTGTGATTGGTCAAGTTGCATCACATGAGGCTCGTAGACCTATCAGAAGAGGGTGATCGTCAGCAGTGGAGAGAGAAGTGGCACGGATTTATTTGGCCATGTGGCCATCAGTTCAGTGTTGTGTGACGACCCATACAGAACGACCAGTGAGGTTTTTATTCTGCTTTGCTTCTCTCCGTACACACAACCTCTGTGGACTTTCATAGGTCAGCTTCCCACACATACAAGAGTGACCCAGCCTTTCAGTTGCAGGAACACATTTGGAATCCATGATTAAACTTTGCTGTGACTGGGGTAATTTTCAAAGCAGTGTTGCCATCAAAATGTGTTTTATAAAATAAAACTGTACTCAAATGCTTGGAATGAGTTATTGTGAGGGTGGGGGTGTGGATGGGTGGAATGATGTTTGGATGGGGTGTGGGGAGGAATGTAAAATATAATTATCAAATCAAAAAGAGCCCAAAGATTCAACCAACCGCAAGCCTTCAGAATGAGTGGGAAATGATTCAGCTATGGCCAAATCTAGAACAGAGGTGGGCCGAATCGCTTCTGAATCTATACAATGGTTATTGTTTTTGCCACTTTGCACCAGTGACGATTCACTTGTAGATTAAGCCACAATAAATAATTTTATGAGGACGCAACAGTCCACTGCTGTCATTGAAAAGGTTATCAAGATGTAGCTAAAATGTTTGTCTGGAATCTGTGTTAGACGCAGGCTTGGCGCAAGGGGAAACATTTTAAGTACGTCTACAGACTGTGACCAAGCGATGTGACAAACTTGAGCCAAATCAGGATGTGCTGCTCCTGAGTGTAGAAAATAGAACCAAAACAAGAAGCTTTGAGCCGTTCAGGCTTGTTTTTTGACAGAAATAAAATTACATTTTTTACTTTACGTCAAACAGTCTGAATAGACTTGTTGAAGAAGAGGGGTGTAGGAACTGGAGGTGGAGAAAGTGCAGATTCTGAACGAGAAGAGACTTGTTTACCTTTATCCTCTGAAACAGGATGCAGAACAGGACATTACAGGTGGTGGACAAAAACAAGGGTAACGGAAATAAAAAGTAAAAATCCCTTGACAGGGTGTTGGGCCACTACAGTACAGCCTGTGTGCTGTGCTGTGGAGTCTACCGGTGTCAGAAATTCTGTAGGAAGAATACACACCACCCTTCCACGATAAAGGTCAATCAACGTGAGCTTTGTTGATGGAATTGGAAAAGTCTAGCATGGGATAATGACATCACTGTGTGATGCACAATATATTGAAAACATAATGAAATTCACAAGTATTTATCATTTATTACTACTGAAACAAGGGTATATAAGAATGGTAGTAAATGTACTCTCATGAATATTATAGTGCTGTGTCGCATAAATGCCAGTGTATACAGGTTTTCATCTATTGTCTTACATTTAGCAGTTTTTTTGTTTTTTTTTAAGAGAGAAAAGAAAGTCCTCCCTCGGACAGTAATCCTTTTGAACTCGGTAACGAGGAGTAGGGGTGGCCTTTTCACACGGGCTCAGAAAATAGAAACGCACGAGCACAACAAAAAGACCATTGTGTCAGGATGTGGTGGCAGCGAGAAGCGTCGGCCGGGTTGTGCAGCCGCTGAACCGAGGGACAGTCAGCAAAAAAAAAAAAAAAGTTCCCAAAAGAGAGAGAGAGAGCACGAGAGATCGTATGTTTGTTTTGCACAGAAAACTGCTGGAAACCGAGTCATCAAAAATCACATGGATTTATGCCTTGATATCAGTCGTTTCAAACCTTGCATTACAACCTTCACCAGTGGGTTACCAACCCCGGTCCTGGAGATCCACCATCGTGTATGTTTTCATTTCAACCCTCATTTGGCACACCTGATTCTACTAATTAGCTTCTGAACAAGATCTCTAGCTATTGAATTAGGTGTGCTTTGTTAGGGTTCAAAGGAAAACCTACAGGAAGCTAGATCTCCAGGAGCAGAGTTGGTTAACACTGACCTATTGGCCAAATTAAATGACAACTATGTCTGAAAAAAACATTCATTTTACATGTCAACATAATTAATTATGTTACAGTTTCTCTCAAGCACCCGCAAACATAAGCGAAGGCGACACTAAGGTTTCCCAATAATAACCAATAACGAGGAGAAAATAAAGCCCCTCCTGAGAAGCCGACTCCAGGCCTCTTTTTATGGGCACCGCCACAGGTACGCTCTTATTTTTGTACGCTCAAAATGAGTGCGCCTGCGCACGGGTTCCTGATGACGTAGGTGATGATGCAATTTGCAAGGAGATACTAGACGACGGAGGCAATCAGCGCACCCGGTAGGAGGGGTTGCCTTTTCTGGGACAGCCGCCCCTCAACGCCTGCGAACTAAAGCGCTGAGGCCTGGGTGGTGGAGGTGGGAGGGGAGGAGAGAAGACTCAACTTCTGCCGCGATCGCCCTTTCTAGTTGCGGGACACTGCTTCGATACAGGCAGTAAAATAGCAAAGTGCCATTATATGATCCAGTACCCAGCGTTACTATTGCCCTCCATGTGGGTGAGGGACCTGTGTGTGTCGGATTATGGCGAGAAAAACAGTTAGCAGGAAAAGGAAGGCAGGAGAGCCCAAGGAGCAACAACAGGTAGGCGGCCGCCGGTTCGAGCCCTACTGCTTTAGCTTACTGGCTGCTGTAGCTAGCTAATACATTTCTGAGCAAACATAATCATTTAGCTAGCTGGCTAACAAGCTAGCCTTTCACTGGAAATGTAGCTATGTAGACTAGGTAGCAGGATATTGTGTAATTACTAATTCAGCCGCTGTGTTTCCATTCGGCATATTGCTAACTATGTATTCAAACGTAAATCAACATATTTAATTTAGCCGTTTTTAACTGCCTAGTTTTGTTAATTTAGCGACGTTGCGGAGTCCTCAAACTAGTCAGCACACGTATGACACTAAACATTAACGTGATACATTACACAACAGCACCAGCTGTAAATTGCGTGCCTGCACCGGGTGCCTTCGTAGTTGGCTAGCGAGAACGGCTAATTTAACATTTATCCTGATAATGCTGGTATCGGTCATGCTAGCTCGGCAGCTAGCTTGGTCGCTTGAATGCATGAATTAAGCGCTTGTCTAACGCTCGTTATTAAGACCTATGGCCACAGTTTACTATTTTAGCTAATATCTTGTGAGCATACTGCTAAACACCCATCTTACCTAATGCTAATTTACCATTAGGTGTAACATCGGTCGACACCAGATGCCATGTCCAATGTAGCTAGATTATAAATGGCATAGGTAGCATAGACAAATTCACAGCTGTTCCTTAATTTAGCTAGCCATGTGTCTTATTTCGGTTGGCAATGTCCTGTTTTTGCTGGGGCGATTGGCAGGCCCGGCTAAATTTTACTCTCAGATTATGTCCGATGTCTGTAGTCGGTACGTTGGTACACCAGTGTGACGAGCAGCGATGACTGATTTGGACGTTTTGTCCTTTTGATGGAAATATCGTCACATTTTTTTGAGAAGGCAAAAACTGATATTGTGATTATTTTGCCAAACAGTGACAGATAATGTATAAGCGATGGCAGTCATCCCTCAATCATTTCTGTTCTCAATGAGTTTCCCACCATAACCTGGCACCTGTCACCAATACTACTGCCACGTCCAATGTTCGGTTGTCAAAAATCACCCTTTCTTCAATTACATTTGTTGCTGTCGGTGTTTCACACTTGAACGGATTTTCCGCGACAGTACATTTTTCAACCCTAGAATTATACTTAACTCGTATGATTCCATGGTCTTTCTTATCACGTTTGTTGAATAAATTAAGTTTTACTTGCCTTGACCTCAAGTAGGCCTATTGAGATATCCGCGCCTGATCTGGTCATATTTGTACTGTATTTTCTAAAATACAGTACATTTTTATTTTATTTTTTATTTCACCAGGAAAGTCATTAAGAACAAATTCTTATTTACAGTGGCGGCCTGACAAAGAGATTAATGAATGAAATGTACTGGTTGAGACTAAGCGTGGTCGTGACTTGAATTAAATGAAAAGTGCTGCTGCATAGTAGCACCTGGTAAGTATAAAGGTTATAAAGATTTTTATTTTTGCTTTTTTTTTTTTTGCATTGACGGGGATGACGCCTCTTTATCCCGGCATATGTTGCGGCGAGCTGTAATCTCTCTTTAATTAATTAGCCGGCGTCAAAAAAGACTTGAAATGCTAATGTGAAATGCTGTCAGCAGTGGAATGTACATGTAGCCTACCTGCTTTCAAGAAGGCGAGGATGGAGGACGGAAGAGCATAATTCCATAAATACTTGGAAGAGGCCTGTGGAATGCCGTTTAAGTCAATATTAAGTAAATACATAAATAAATATGCCTATGAAATAAATATGGCTATGAAATAAATACTGAAATAAATGAGACAATAAAAATATAAATAAATGTAAATATAAATATATGAGTCAGTATAGTTCAATAAATAAATAAATAGGTTTTTATTTCAAAATGACGTTTTTCAAAGGACTATTTTTATTTATTTCAGGGGACTTTTATTTCATAATTCCACATTTATTTATTTCATGTCACATTTATTGATTTCCATCTGTTATATTCAAATGAATGGGGCGTGGTTATCTCACAGATTCAAACCAAAGCAACAGCACCAGAACAGCACTGAATCTATATGCAAGCTGTTGTGCGGACAATATGGAAGACATCGGGCTCAGAGATATCATGCTATCCTTAGCCGATCAAATTGATCAACATGGTTTCTTTTCTCTCTATTTACAGGATGTGACGCGTTTGAAAATCCGTAATAATAGTTTGAAAATCACGACTGTTTAATACACAGAATTGAGCGGCAGTGTAGTATAATGGGTAAGGAGCTGGCCTTGTAACTTATAGGTTTGATTCCCGGGTAGGACGCTGCCGTTGTACCATCGAGCAAGGTACTGTACCTGCATTGCTTCAGTATATATCCAGCTGTATAAGTGGATGCAGGGTAAACTGTAAAATTTAGCTTTGGATAAAGTCTGCTAATGCCTCATCTAGAATGGTGAAAGAGGTTGTTTATATCTACTAAATGTATCATACACAAGTTAATGTGTGAAAGAGTTACATTGTTCGATTGAACAAGACATATTATTGAAATGTTTCCCATGCTGTATGCTCATTGTCTAAAATGCCACTAATTATTAGTAGTCTAACAGGCTCTGGACCATATGTTTAAAGCTGATCACAAGTTGTAGAAGAATACAGCCATCTTCAGCGTTTATGCACATCATGTAAAAGCTACCAACATGGCCTAATGTGCCATATGGAGCTAGGAACATTTAGCTGTTATTGTCATACACATTCTGTAAGTACCATGCCTATTCTTCTTAAAATGTTTTCTATTACAGATGTGACCTGAATCGTATATAGTTGAAAACACATGTTTAATACACGAATTGAGCGCAGGTAGTATATGGGTAAGGGTGCTTAACTTAAGGTTCGGACGCTGTCCATGAAAGTACGACCTGCTTCTCTATCCCTGAAATGAGCGGGAAAGAGTAAAATTGTATAAGGTCAAATCCTCTCAGAATGTGTGAAGATAAATTTATATAGAAATTACAATAAGTAAGGTATAGGTTTCATTTTTTATTGAACAGAATGTTGAAAATTACAAAAAAGACAATCTGAACTCATGCGGAAGCGCTTTCTAACAACTGTCCATAGGAACTTCTACGATGCTAACGGCTCGCAATATGTGCTTCAAAGCTATCGATGAATTTATGGTATGAATGGCAGCCATCTTCCGGTTATGACCAGAAAACCAGCAAACCACATGGCCTTGGCTTGACCAATCGGAGAGCTTGTGAACATTTTATCTGTATAATTGTCATACACGCATCTCTGTAGAGTACCAGTGCCTCTTATTTCTTTAAAATGAGAGGCGGCAGTGTAGTAGAATGGGTAAGGAGCTAGTCTTGTAGCCTAAAGGTCTCCGGTTCAATTCTGTTGTACCCTTGAGCCAAGATACTTAACCTGCATTGCCTCAGTATCTACCTAGCTGTAGAAATGGATGTAATGTAAACAAAAAAAAGTTGTGTAAGACGCTCTGGATAAGAGCGTCCGCTAAATGCCTGTAATGTAATGTTTAAATAGTTCAGACCGGTCTGCATTTCTGAGTGGTTCTGCCTGTCCTCTTAACTCCTTGGCTGGGACTAACTGCTCCATAGCTGCTATATCGTGAGGGATCTTCTCTTGCGCTCGACTCGTTGCTGCTTGTGGTTTTTCAGCATCTGCTGTTGCACGTAATTTTGCTGGCGCCATTTTGATAAGGACCATAATGCAATGCACCGCATGCATTACATTACAGGCATTTAGCAGACGCCCTTATCCAGAGCGACTTACACAACTTTTACACAGCATTTTACATTGTATCCATTTATACAGCTGGATATATACTGAAGCAATTCCGGTTAAGTACCTCGCTCAAGGGTACAACTGGCCTTACCGGATCGAACCTGCGACCTTTCGGTTACAAGCCCAGTTCCTTACCCACTGTGCTACACTCCGTCCAGAAATGTCGCATTTGAAATTGACCCTCTCTTTTCAGTTCCCGACTGGTCTCCTCGACGGAATTTAGCTTTTACCTCATGTAATTATGTTCATTGTCCCAAACTGCTTCGGAAGGGGGTAATGCTGGCGTTGGCACCATAGACGGCATTACAAATCAGGAAAGGACCCCGCTGAGTGCTGAAAAAGCCCCATATCAGGTGGTGTACACACAAAGGAGGGCGTGCGGAAGAGAGAGAGTGTCGGGGTTTCGAAAATGGCATCACTGTTTGTGCGCACAGGTGGAGGAGAGCTTTTGTGTAGCACCGTGTGACTGAGTAGCACCACAGCTTCTCGGCCGGGAACTGGCACCGCTGTGACTTGTGAGAGTCTTCGTGCTTTGTGAGCAGGGGGCGGAGCCAGTGACGGATGACTGGCAGCTCTTTCGGATGTTTGCTTGAGTGTCGCACGCACCGGTGCTCTCTTGGAGTGTTTGTTGGCGAAGTTCTGCGTGCACATCGTCGCTGAGCGAAAGAAAAAAACAAAACAGGCAGGTGTTTAAAGGTCCCATGTTGTAAACCTTTAGAACAGTGTGTGAAAGACATGCCATGTACATCGCCAATGATTCCACTCCTTGTGTGAGAGTGTTACCCTTGCATTAGCTTTATCTGGAATGAAAGACCGATATCACTTGTGCTACAGCATATCTTTGACGGCAAACATGACCATTGTGACTGCATAGTCACAGTCAGTTACTTTCACATGGTCTTTGCATGCAGCTCTTGTGATATTACCACACTGGCATATTGCAGGGTTACTCAGTTAATTGGGCAGTTGGGGCTAAATTTCTATTCGCAGGTATGGAATTGGAAAGTGAGTGTAATTGAGTTTACCATCCGCCAAATTAAATCTGGGGGGGGGGGGGGGGTTTGACGGGGTAGTTAGCTACACATGTGAGGTAAAACCACAGCATGCATCTGCTCACGTGTCACGTGTTTCTTGAGTGAATCTAAAAATAGCAGCAGGCAGAAAGGCAGTGGAGTCTGCCCCCACCCCACCTGACACGCCTAGACCCCCACGGCAGCGTCCATAAGTTCATTGTACTGAACACTAACTGAGTGGCTGCACAGACTGGTGTTCAGGATGCTGAGTGACTGCGCAGACTGGTGTTCAGGATGCTGAGTGGCTGCGCAGACTGGTGTTCAGGATGCTGAGTGACTGCGCAGACTGGTGTTCAGGATGCTGAGTGACTGCGCAGACTGGTGTTCAGGATGCTGAGTGACTGCGCAGACTGGTGTTCAGGATGCTGAGTGACTGCGCAGACTGGTGTTCAGGATGCTGAGTGACTGCGCAGACTGGTGTTCAGGATGCTGAGTGACTGCGCAGACTGGTGTTCAGGATGCTGAGTGACTGCGCAGACTGGTGTTCAGGATGTGCAGCCATTGCGCAGACTGGTGTTCAGGATGTGCAGCCACTGCGCAGGCCGTTGTACTGAACACTGAGTGACTGCTCATTCCTGTGTTCTGGAGCTGACTGCACAGCTTAGCGCAGCTGCGCTGTTCTCCTGCCATCGGGCCTCTTGTCAGTCAGGTCATTTGTCCCCCCCCCACCCCCCCGGCGACACAGACCTCCTTTATTTGGCGGATGATGAGTTGGTGTGTCCCAGCGACGGCCCCGTTTGGAAACCCCCCCCAGCTGGACTCTGCTGGCGTGATGTTCTCCCAAACCCCCCCCCCAGAGTCCCAAACGTCACGCGCCTCTTAAACGCCGACGTGTCGCAGAGCGGGCGTATTAAAAGAATCTGCTGAGCCAGCATATTCCCTCAGCCCATTATAGACACATGCCTGTGTTTCTATTGTGATATTACCGACTACAGTAGAGCTCTGGGCATGGGTCCGCTAACTGCATGTAACGAATGACACAACTGCTGTTTGTCTGAACCTGTTCTCCACTGTGTCAGCTATGAACTTATCACCACATTCTCCATAGAACATCTTTTGGAATGTCTTGTATTTGGAAATGTACTGTATGTTAGCATGGATCTGTTAAAAATTGGATGTGTCCAAAAAGCCAAAACCTGATGTTCACGTGTATTTTTCCATCATTTCTGTAGCCCATATCAGCTATATGTCTGTTGTAACATTTGGTAATAACTTGGATAACAAAAATAATTTGTGTGTTCTTGTCCCTCTCAGTAGATTGTGTTAATGATATCATAATGACAAATTGGCCATGTGAGGTATCAGAAACACCCTTTGTTATCCAAAATGTCACCTAATATTGCAACATGGATTCACTGATATAGGCAAAGCTAATATGAAGTTACATAAACAGTATTTAGCACTTGTTACATTTGTGTACAAATGACATATTTTCACAATTGCTGTACTATTAATGAAATAATAGTGTGTCTTGGTACACTTGCAACAGAAAAGGACATTTAGATGTAGTTGACGTTTTGTTTTACAGAGTTATGTGGTGAAAAGGATTTTCTAAAAAAAAAAAAAAAAAAAACAGAAGTTCTGGTTAAAAATATGTGACAGATGGTACTATATTTAATCTGAAGGATGGCTGTGTGTTGCTGTCCATCCAGTATTTAATTGTTGGTCAAGGTCAGGTCGTTCAATCGTAGGTCCTTCTTGCTGTGAGGCAACAGTGCTACCCACTGAATCTTATGAATAGATTTTGTCTGCTGTTTATTTTGTCTGTATTGAAACAGACACAGTGGCCAGTCATGTAGGGTAAATACATTTCTGGTCCATTTCAGGAGCTTGAGAGTCTTCAAAATTCCACAATCTACCCATTGCCCAAAATTTATCTTACACTGGCTGAGCTCAGTATGGCAGAGAACAGTACTACTGTACCACAGTCATAGAGCTGAATACCACAGTCATAGAGCTGAATACCACAGTCATAGAGCTGAATACCACAGTCATAGAGCTGAATACCAGTCATAGAGCTGAATACCACAGTCATAGAGCTGAATACCACAGTCATATGGCTGAATATCAGACATATGACAGAACATTTCTGAGCTGCCGCCATGTTTTTGCTGACAGATTTGCTCCTTGTGACGCAGTTACTGAACCAGAAGATCTCTTATGAAAGTCCCAGATTCCGTTAAGAGTGGCAAAACCTGTGTCTGTAAACCAAGTGTGTGATCTTGTTCGATTGGTTTGCAGTGTGCCTTGTGTGCTATGTTACTAAGGCCGTGATTGGCTGAAACATACTATGCTTCAATGTGTGTTATGTTACCGAGGCTCATGTCCAGAGGACATTTTAAAACGTGCATCCCACACACGTTGCATTAAGAGACCACGTCTCTCGTCTTTGGAATAGAAAACGCACTTGAATGTGCTTATCTCAGAAGTCTGATGAAGAACCCTTCACTTGGCTGGCTGCTTCATGTTAATGGCAGTGTTACTACTCAAATTGGAAATGGTTTGTTTTGGGTAAAATGACCCATTTTAATGCCAAAAATCTATGTCCAAGCATTATATGCAAGTTATTTTAAATAGAAAGGCAATGACAATGAAGGTTTCAGTGAATGGATGAAGATTATTATAACTTAAAAAAAATAAAAAATCTTACATAAATGTACTATTTACTGAAATACACTTTTCTTAGTTCAGCGTATTTCTCACAGTGTCAGAGGAAGTGCGTCTGTCTCCACCTCTCCTCTCCTACAGTGACCACATAATTATTCATCTTTGGGTCACCATGACCTTTTATGTCCACATTCTTGGTTGCTAAGCTGTGGTCAGTAAGCCTGTGTAGTTCAGTATCTGTCTCTGCTTTGTATCTCTGATGGAAGAGAGATGCTCTGTCTGTGTGTGTTTGTGTGTTCTCTGTTTAGGGCCCGATGGCAGTTCAGTTTATTTATTTTCTGAGATCCTTGTCTTCCAGTGCTCCAAATGAATGGTTATGATTTGTTTCATGCTGTGGTTGGCAGTGCTGATCTGAATCTGGTTGGTGTTATAGTTCAGAGAGCTTCACAATCAGATGACTGAGCGCACACTCTCCTGAGCTTACCTCTGGTTTTCAGAGCTTCATATTGCAGAGTTGTTTGCACTAATACTCAATAAAATGTAGTGCCCTTTTCTGTATTAATAATTCTGTATTTAATAAGAATTTATTTGTCCTCTCTCTCTCTCGCCCCCCCCCCCCGCCCCCGGTATCTCTCTCTCTTTCTCCCCCCCTCTCTCTCGGTCTCCCTCTCTCCCCCTCACACACTCTCTCTCTCTCTCTCTCTGCCTCTCCCCTCACTCTCGGTCTCCTTCTCCCTCACACCTCTCTCTCTCTCTCTCTGCCTCTCTCCCCTCACTCTCTCTCTCCCTTTCCCTCTCTCCCCTCACTCTCGGTCTCCCTCTCTCTCTCTCTCTGCCTCTCTCCCTCACTCTCTCTCTCCCTTTCCCCCCTCTCTCTCTTGTTCTCTCTCCCCCCCTCGTGCACTCTCTCACTCTCTCCCTCTCTCTCTCTCTCTCAGGTGGGCTGGTGCCAGTCTCCCTGCAAGCGTGCCCGTGTGTCCTCGTCCTCCTCGTCCTCCTCCTCCTCCTGCTCGTGGCGCTGGCGGCGCTCTCTGGTGTGCGCTCTGCGGGGGCGGGAGTTCCGTCCGCAGCAGCAGCACGAGTGGCGGCTCCAGCGCAGCCTGCGCGGCTTCGCGGCCGGGCGGCTGCCGGGCATCCTGCGCGAGCGCCAGTACAGCCTGGGCCGCCTCAACAAGGTCTGCTCCAGTGCCAACCACGGCAGGTGGTGGGACCAAGTGCACACGGGAGGTGTGTGGTGTGGACCAAGTGCAACACGGTGAGGGTGTGTGTGTGTGTGGTGTGTGAGTGTGTGTGCGCCTGTGTGGTGTGTGTGTGTGTGTGTGTGTGTGTGTGTGTGTGTGTGTGTTGTGTGTGTGGACCTAGTGCAACACGGTGAGGTGTGTGTGTGTGTGTGTGTGGGCTAGTGCAACACGGTGAGGGTGTGTGTGTGTGCGGGACCTAGTGCAACACGGTGAGGGGGTGTGTGTGTGTGTTTGTGTGTGTGTGGGACCAAGTGCAACACGGTGAGGGTGTGTGTGTGTGTGTGTGTGTGTGTGTGTGTGTGTGTGTGGGACCAAGTGCAACATGGTGAGCGGTGTGTGTGTGTGTGGATGTGCGTGAGTGGAAGCGGGGTGTGTGCGTGCGTGCGTGCGTGCGTCTGTGTGTGTGTGAGATTGACTGTCTCTTCTCTCTCTCCCAGTTGTTTGTGGTGGATGTTCTGACGGGGCAGATCACGCGCATCCCCATGCTGAAGGACAGGGAGGCGCAGGCCGGAGGAGGAGGTGCAGGAGGAGGCGGGGGAGTCCTGGGGAATGGGCCTGCGGGGTCCCTCGCTAGTGTCCCGGGGGTGGGACTTGGGGTGGGGTCAGGGGCGGGGCCAGGGGCAGGGGCTGGGTTGGACCAGCAGAGCTGTGGAATCCATGCCATCGAGCTCAACCCCTCTGGCTCCCTATTGGCCACCGGCGGAGACAACCCCAACAGCCTGGCCGTGTACCGGCTACCCACACTGGACCCCGTCTGCCTGGGGGACGTGAGTGTTTCTGTCATCCTTCCCAACCTCTCTCTCTCTAACGATGGAATTAATACCTGATACAGGTCACAGACCCGATAGGGAGTTGAAGGGACACTTGGAACATTTCAAACATGCTGATGTGACATCTAGAAGGGTTGTTGGAGTTTATCTAGTGATGGAAATGAGGTTTACCTGCCAGGGTTGTGGAGCCCTGGTAATGAATAAGAGCTTTTTTTGCTAACCCTTCTCCCTCTGCTGCCCTTCCTTAGGATGGACACAATGACTGGATCTTCTCCATCGCCTGGATTAGTGACACCATGGCTGTATCCGGTGAGCTTGTTAGCCCTGCTACACTGTTAGCACACAACTCTGATGCGTTCTACGAGGATCTGTTCTTTTAGCAGAGGGTGACGGGAACTAAAGCCTGTTAATCCAGTCCTGTGGGAGGGGCGGGGGGTGTTGCTGCTTTACAATGAGGCTTTACAAAGAAATTATGTCTATTTTCAGTGCTGGTGTAGACCATTCTTAGGTCTGTCGGAACTACATTGATAATTTAATAACAGGTAAATCACCTGAAAACTGAAGCTTGTATTGTCCAATGACAGGTGGCAGGTAAGATGTCTGCATTCAGAAATTATAACCTCAAATCCAGAGGAGCAAAGAGAATAGTTGTTATTCTGCCATTCGACAGGGTTGGAGGCAAATTATGTCACTACCCAGAGATGAATTAAAATTAAAATCCACTCCCACCCCGCCCCTTAGGGTCCCGGGACGGCTCCATGGGGCTGTGGGAGGTTTCCGAGGAGGTGCTAAACCGGACTGAGAGGAGACAGGACGCAGAGGGGGTCCCCAGTTACTCCCACATCTCCCACCGCGCCCTGAAGGACATTCCCAAAGAGTACACCAACCCCTACAACTGCAAAGTCCGGGCGCTGGCCTTCAATGACGGACACAAGGTAGCTCCACCCCACCGTCTTCCTGATTGGGTGTGCACCATGGACCCTGTTAGGGCCATTCTTACGCTTACTTTCTGCAGCTTTTAGAAGCTGCTTTCTGCAGCCTCTAAGAAGCTTATTCATTTTAACAACTTTGCTTTCAGAGCAGAAAAAGATCTAAATGGACTATTTGATGTCTAATGTGAAATTAGTCATTGTAAACTGATGTGGACTGAGGCCTTTTCTAAGGTTTTAGTAATTGTCATCACTGGTGGACAAAGAAGTTCTGATTTTTACCAAGTCCACTCTATTTCTATTTTTTTTGTCTCTCTCACTCTCTCTTTTCCAGGAACTGGGCGCGGTGTCCCTAGATGGCTATTTCCACCTGTGGAAGGCTGAGCACAACCTGTGCAAGGTGAGTTTGCCGTATTCTGAGGCACGGTCAACCGTAGAACAACCATTACATTACATTACATTTATTTGGCAGACGCTTTTATCCAAAGGGACGTACAAAAAGTGCATTTCATGGTCATAGACAACTGCTAAACACAGGTTCAGTAAGGTACAATACTTAATTTGTACAGCTATTTCTAGCCAAGAACACAGTTTAGTTCACACAGTTAACACTATTCAGACCTAACCTCTGCAAAGCCAACTAGGCAGAAGAATAAGGTACAGTATTAGGACAAATACAAATTACCTAGAAGTGCTGGGATGGGGCAACATGTAACAAGTGTCATGAAAAAAGGGGGGGGGGAGATTTAGAGTGAAATATACAGCGTGGTGGTGGTTAGTCTAGGTGTAGTCTGAAGAGATAAGTCTTCAGGCCAGGGCGGAAGATGGGTAGTGAGGGGGAGGTTCGGAGAGGGACGGGGAGTTCGTTCCACCACTGGGGAGCTAGGGTGGAGAAGCTCTGTGATCCCTTTGGGCGGGTGGGAGGGGTTACAAGGCGCCCTGCTGCCGCAGAGCGGAGTGGTCGAGCAGGCACATAGAATCGAGTCATGTCCTGCAAGTAGATGGGGGCTGTCCTGTTGACAGCAGTGTAGGCAAGGGTCAGGGCGTGGGTCAATGTTGACCCACGTTTGCCATAACGCGGGGTCAAATTTGGTAATGAACTGCATTTCATTCCTGGCTGTAAAATGGACAGGTATTCAGTGGAGCCAACCAAGAGAGAATAACTGTTAGTGACGGTGTGTTAGGAGGAGTTTCTAGTGCTATATAGCACAACAGACTGTCTGTTGCTGTGATACTTGATCACAGCCTTTAGTGAACTTTTAGAAAATGGGTCTACATGTGGATATTTCGTCTTTAACGGCAGGGATGGAAGATAACAGGAAGTGAGCGTCTCACGCAGGGGGAAAAAACATCGGTCTCATTGCTCTGCTCTTCTGGGCGTGGCTTTGTAGGTCAGTGGTGGTTGGCTGAGCCTGTTGAACATGTGACTAAGCCCCGCCTCTCCCCCAGCTGCTGTCCACTAAGCTGCAGCACTGCAAGGAGAACGTGTGCCTGGCGTACGGGCGCGAGTGGTCCGTCTATGCCGTGGGCTCCCAGGCGCACGTGTCCTTCCTGGACCCCCGGCAGCCCCCCCACTCCATCAAATCCGTCAGCTCGCGGGAGAGAGGGAGCGGTGAGGAGGCTGCGCTCGCGTGCGCACGCACACCAAACACGCACAGCACGCACACACACAAAACACGCACACAAAACACGCACGCACGCACGCACAGCACGCACGCACGCACATACACACACACAACAAGCACGCAACACTACAACACGCACACCAACACCACACACTGCACACACAACACGCACGCACACATACACGCACAGCACAAACACAACACAACAAGCACACGAACCACACACAGCACAGCACAGACACACGCAGCACTCACGCACGCACACACACACACACCACACAGCGCAGCCACATGCACGCACGCGCACATACACACACACACATATATACACATACATACAACACGCACACTCAACACACACATGCACACAACGCACCTATTCACCGCACTACACAGCCCCACACATCACAGCACACACGATGCCACACCAGAACGCACCAACAGCATGCACACACACAACACACCACAGGCATGCATGTCACATACACCCAGCATGCATTCACACACACACACACACACACACACACACAGCACACATGTGCACGCACACACACACACGCATGCATGCACACAGACACAGATTCAGACTGAGGTAGCAGCACTGAGAGACTGATTTTAGCATTGTATGTGTGTGTTGTGTGTGCGCGCGCTGTGTGTGTGTGTGTGTGTGTTTGCGTGCTGTGTGTGTGTGTGTGTGTGTGCATGCGTGTGTGCAGGTATCCGGTCGGTGAGTTTCTACGAGCACATGGTGACGGTGGGCACGGGGCAGGGCTCCCTGCTCTTCTACGACATCCGAGCCCAGCGCTTCCTGGAGGACCCGTCCAGCCCCACCTGCACCTACCGCCAGCGGCCAGGAGAGGGCATCCTCAAGCTCACCACGGGGAAAGGCTGGCTGGTGAGCGCCGTGTGTGTGTGTGTGTGTGTGTGTGAGAGAGTGCGAGAGTGTGTGCGAGAATGTGTGCGAGAATGTAAGTGTGTGCATGAGTGCGTTCTTGGGGGTAATGATATATATGTATATATATAGAACTTTGTTTTCTCTTTCCCCCTCTCTCTCTCACTGTCCCCCTCTGTCTCTCTCTCTCCCTCTCTCCCCCCTTCGCTCTCTCTCTCTCTCTCACTCTCACTCTCAGAACCACGATGAAACCTGGAGGAGCTACTTCTCGGACATCAGCTCCTTCCCCAACGCGGTGTACACGCATTGCTACGACTCCTCCGGCACCAAGCTTTTCGTAGCGGGGGGGCCCCTGTGCTCCGGTCTCCACGGCAACTACGCGGGGCTGTGGAGCTAGCGTGCCGGAACGCGTCCTCCCCCACCCTTCTCTCCTCCCTCCGCGTGTCGCTCCACTCCTCCCTCTCTCATCCATTACCAGCGGAAGAGAGAAACCATCCCCCCTTCCCTTCATTTCCTTTCCTCCCACCAAGAAAGTGAGGAGCAGGGTCAGAGTACATCCTGTCATCCTTCCCAACCTCTCTCTCTCTCTCTCCTTCCAGGTGGTCTCCTCAGTCCCCTCATTCCCTTCGAATCTGGTAGTCTGAGGTAGTTCTTCTCTCTCTCCCTCTGTCTGCCATTTTTACCTTTTCACCTTTCACCCTTCGGCTCTACTGTTCCCCACTCTCGCTCTCTCTCTCGCTCTCTCTCTCTCTCTTTCTCTCCCTCCCTCTCTCTCTGTGCCTCACCTTTAGATGAGCTCCTTGTACTCTTTTCATGACTCTTTGTATTTATTTTTAAATGGAGTATCACCACTTTGGTGTTTGATTAGCAGGAAGGATCGTCCTGGGAGTGTTGTGTTGCTTTTGGAGTGCTCCCCCTGTCTGTGCGGAGGACTCAGTGTGTTCGCCTGTCCGTGCGTGTTGTCTGTCTGACTGCCTGTCCGTCTGTCTGTTTATACCAGCATCAGGAGGATAAATCAAACAAAATCCCAGTTAAACCATCTTCCACCCCTCCTAAGAAAGTTCTTTGTTTGTGGAGGCGGGGCTCCGATATGGGCCATCCAGATGACTGACAGACCGCTTTGTTTTGGCTCCTCCCATCTCTCTCTGTCTGGGGATAGACTGTTAAAAGCAGAAGGTGATGCAGAGAGGGATGTGCGATTACACTGGAGGGTAGGAGAACAGAGACGGGGGGGTGGTGGGGTGACTACGCGACCCTGTGAGGCACTCGATTCGGAAGCAGGCCGGGACCCCGTCCCGAGTCTGGACACAGCAGACGGGGACATGGCAAACGGTGACATGGTGGAGGATGTGGGACGGAGTGGGACAGACAGAAGCCCAGCGAAGTGAGGACACTGATGGCGTGCCTGTTTCTCAGAGTGGCAGAGAACTTTACTTCAGTCCCAGTCTACGTTCGATTCAGCCCTACGTGTGATTTGATATTAAAGAAACCTTATTTATTTATACCCCCTCCCCCCCCACACACACACACACACACACACACACTCACATGTACACGCACACACACGCGCACACATACATTCACCCTGAGCTTATGATCTGTATGAAGAGTATGTTGTTTTTTTTTCTTTGTCACTGTTGTTACCCACCCCTCCCCTTATCTCTTCCGTCGAGAGAGAAGGGCATCTATTCCGTCTCCATTCTTATTGGTCAGAATCAGGGGCATCTATTCCTTCTGCGTTCTTATTGGTCAGAATCAGGGGCATCTATTCCTTCTGCGTTCTTATTGGTCAGAATCAGGACTACAATGCATTACATTGGTTGCCTCCTAATGGTCTTTCTGTGAAAGACTGTTGCAGGTGACATTCTTTCTCTTTATTATGTTGTTAATTTCATGAAGTTGTCTGCATAGTGCAAGAACAAAAAAAAAAACAACAAACCCCAATAACGACCATATACTCAGCAAATAACCATCACTTTTAAAGATGTATTTTATATATAAATGTCTATGTATACGTATGTGAAATCCATGCATATGCATATATTTACATGTGTATGTTTGGGGAAAAATTTGTGATCTAACCTGTCTTTTATTTTGGTGGTTCCCTCTTTTATATACACTACATGAATGTTTTTACAGTTTGAGTGTGAAGATATTGTACAACATCAATGACAACAAAATCCTGCCCCATAAAATCTGAAAATAATGAAAGTCTATCGATTCATTTTTTTTTTCTGTTTTGAGCTTTAGATCCCAGGCTTTCTAAACCTGGGACACACTTACTGAACAGTTACGTGTCCTGTGACTCACCTCTTTTTAAATATGTCAGATTCGAATATTTTCAGAGAAAATAAAGATTTTAACATACTATGAACAGAGCATGTACAATGCTTTTAACTGGTGCAATGTTTAATTTTTACTGGTATGAATCAGAATGGTAAGTCTATAACAGTGTTTTTACAAGATTGTCAACAGAAGTTCCCAGTATTGGCACTAGAGGGGGCCCCAGGTACATTTCAGATAACACCACAGAGGGCTTAAATGCTACTTGATAGTTAATTTCTGTCAATACAGTACAGTATATGGCATATTGCATCTCACTTGTCCATATTGTTGTGAATGTTAGTCTCACTTTCACACTGTACAGGAGTGAAATTAAAAGGCTCAAGTTTTCGGGAATGGACAGTTCTACATGGTGGCAGCCATGGGACTACGCGCCCTGCACCTGCTGAATGGCAGAAGTTAAGCAAGAGTGGGCTTGGTTAGTACTTGGATGGGAGACCAGCGGGGAAAACGAAGTTGCTGCTGGAAATGGCATTTGTGGGCCAACAGGGGGTGATCATCCCTCTGGTATAAAAATCCCCCATTGCAGTGACAGTGTCACTGTGGTTTAGGAGATGCCATCTTTTGGATGCAATGTTAAATCGAGGTCCTGACTCACTGTGGTCATTAAAAATGATGTCACTCATTGCTAGGAGTATTGCAACTCTGGCCAGGACACTTGGGTTCTCTCAACCTGCCACCTAATTATCCCCTGGTATACCTGGCTAAAACTGCCTCTCCACCTCAGCTATGGGGTGAGCGTTCTGGTGCAAAATGGCTGCCGTGCATCACCCGGGTGGGTGCCACATATTGGAGGTGGGTTTTCCCCAATCACTGTAAAAAGTGAGCATCTGCAAAAGTGCTCTATAAATGCAATGTTTCATACAGGACTTTGTGTATCAAGGGTACCATTAACCATTTAAGATGTAAGCTGACAAATATATGATTAGAATGTTCTTACCTGAACGTTCTGTTGCCGATGTCACACACACTACTGGTAACTGAAACCAATGGGAGTTCTAGAACAGTCAAATTTGGTTTTTAAAAATTACATGATGAATATAGTTTGATTTTAACAGGATAGGCATGTTTTAAGCATGCGCAAAATGTAGGCATGACAACATACTGTCCCACATTGGTCCCTTGAGCCCAAAAATTTTAGCATCAACTAAGTAGGCCAATCATTGCCAATTACAGCAATGCTTACTTTTGATATTCTCCCACTGTCAACACACATTTGAATACTGTTTTGCTCAACCAGTTATGCCAGAGGCATGAAATGCAAAGAGCTTCAACATGATAAAATAACATGCCTACAGTCTATGTAAACATATAGCCTACAGAACCGGTTCCTTCATCCTGTCTCCTGCCAAGGTTTCTGGTATTACTCCTGTTTAGTAGGGGAGATGTGTCGTACTGCCTGTTAGACCTGAAGCAGATACATTCAGCGTTAAACCAAAAAATGTACTTACACGTCCATGATCATATTTTATTTAAATATGTGAGTTGTCCTGACTGAAATACATTTTGATTAAATTTGATTTAACCTATGTTTGAAATTTCATTGTGTTTTTTCCAGGGGTGAGTGTTGCCACTTACGAAGAAAAGGCAATCATTGAAAAGACAATGATGATTTTTTATTAGTTTCTTTGGTAAAAAACACATCATCAATCCAATCAACTAATGGCACTAGTTAGAGAAATAAATGAGTCAAACAATAATTAGCATTCAGATCCGCACTGCATTATGGTATATCTTCGAGCAGAGTCAGGAAATCCTCACAGTAAATCAGAGCAGTCCATGCGGTCCTAAAATTCTTTCCATCATGGCCTTAAACAACATCGAAAAATAACTTGAAAGAGTACATCTGGCATGACAGAATCAAAACATTCTGGCACAAGAAAACCTGATCAGGATACATGATTATATAGAGATCATATAGAAGGATACACAGTATAACTAACAACATGGATCTAATATGTTAAACATATGGAACGGTATGCAATTGTTGAAATAATTATTTGTAAAAGTATTTAAAATGTATGTAAATGGCAGAGATTAACATATCTCACCACAATATCAACTATAGGAAATTATAGCAATGGAGGCATAATTGAAGAATATTTCCCAATTAATAAACATTTAGCATGATCTGCTTTGCAAATAGTCATAAAGTAATGTTACAGTGATCACAGTGATTATACCAAAGGCTGGAGAGTGTAAGTCCTTCCACAATGACACTTCAGATGTAGAGAAAACCGACATTCAGTCAGTCCAAACATTTAAGTGCAAGGAGATTTCCAAATTATTGCAATATATTACTGTTGTATAATAATTATTTATTTATTTATGTATTTATTTAATTTAATAATTATTATTATTAATTATTGTTACAAGGAGATATATGAAAAATACCAAAAGAATACACAAAGTACACAAAAACAAAGAACTGTAAAAGTTTTGTGGCTCGTCTATGTTCAATCAAATCCAGGGTCCCATCAATGACATCACTGTCAAAGCTGAGCAGGTCCAGATCCAGAGCCGGTATGATGGTCACCAGGCAACAGCTCACACTGTCTGATGGGATACTGAGAGTGAGCACATGTGCAAATATATACATACCATGCAAGACTCAAGTTCACACCTGGAATTATGCCATTTCTAGGGCAAGGCCACAGGGGCCTTTGATACATTAAAATGTAATGGGGCCAAATGGTCAATAGGTAGGGCACCAAGGCCAAATACAGAAAGCTGTAGCAATAAATAAAATGGAGAGCATCCAGTATATGACTGTATAACTTATTACACAATATCATCTTGGAAACATCAACAACAGAACAACAGAAATGCACGGGGAGGAGATTTTGCACTTGCTGGAGTGATAGGCTGGTTTGGTTCTCATTATGTGGTTCTGTAACTGAAGTGGCTAACACTGCTACCAAGTCCTCTTGTTATAATCATCTTTGAGCTCCCCTTTCACTATAGAGTATCCCATTCACCTCATAGCAAAAAGCACTCCCCAGCAACCCACTCATTTATCTTGGTATGTTAGCAAGTTATCTAAAACATTTCAAAACACAAAATTGAGGGATAGACTGGATATATAGCTTCTTAGGCAGCTAACTAATTAGCTAGCTCATTCGCTAATGCACAGGCTATAGCAGAATAATTTAAGAAGCAAAATTATGGCCATTAATATGGAGTTGGTCCACCCTTTGCTGCTATAACAACTTCCACTCTTCTGGGAAGGCTTTATACTGGATGTTGGTGCATTGCTACAGGGATTTGCTTCCATTCAGCCAGAAGAGCATTAGTGAGGTTGAGCACTGATTGGGCAATTAGGCCTGGCTCACAGTTAGCTTTCCAATTAATCACAAGGGTGTTGGATGGGGCTGAGATCAGGGCTCTGTGCAGGTCAGTCAAGTTCTTCCACACAACTCTCAAAAAAGAACATTTCTATATGGACCTTGCTGTGTGCTCAGGGGCATTGTCATGCTAAAACAGAAAATGACCTTTCCCAGTCTGTTGGGGAAGCACATAATTGTCTAGAATGTCATTGTATGCAGTAGCATTAATATTTGCCTTCACTGGAACTAAGGGGCCCAGCCCAAACCAAAAAACAGCCCCAGACCATGGGGTGTCCATATACGTATGGTCATATAGAGTATTTTTTAATCCATATTATATTCACCACTTGGTGGACTTAATGCTTTAGGGAGCACATATTACATTACATTACATTCATTTGGCAGACGCTTTTATCCAAAGCGACATACAAAAAAGTGCATTTCATGGTCGTAGACAACTGCTGAACACGGGTTCAGTAAGGTACAATACTTATTTTGAACAGCTATTTCTAGCCGACGGCAGGACGGCAGGAGTTCCATCAAGTCAACCAGCCATGGACGACTAGCACTATGGACTCCAGTCAAAAGTAGCACTTTGGCGATGTGCTTGTTCACAGAAATGGCCAGGGTAGAACATGTATTATGTCCACTGTGTTACAGAAGTAAACTGGAATGGTGGTTTGGCTACACTGTAATGTTACATTTTAACTGCAAGCTGTGTGACTTTAAAAATGACCTTAACTTGGGATAATGGACCAACTGGGCTGACTCATAGAATACAGTTTTCTGAGAAGGATAACCATGTAGCTAACATGGTACCGTACAATGTCTGCTTCAAGCTAACAAGGTAGCTTAGAAAGCTATGGAAGTTATGAACCAAACATTTTTACTGCCTTGCCCTGGGTAGCATGCAGAACAAGAGCATTTTTGGAGAAGAACTTTTAAATTCCTTCCAAGTGAATGTAGTTACTTGTATGAAAAAAAAAATATTTCAAAAATGTTTTTGGTGCATAATGCATATCTCCTTATTTTTGGGATTCATGTGGGAAATTAAGCTAGGGCTCCTTTATCTGCAGGGATCCTCTATCTTTCTCTCCAGCTACTCATACTGGGCCTCATTCACAAAACTTTTCTTAAATTATTCTTACTTTTATTCTTAAAAATGTTCTTACAAAAAACAACATGAGATTCATGACATGTGCAGACCTTTGTTTATGTGCATATCCCAGGTGTATGAGATGATGAATGCTGGCTGTTTGTAAATGTTATGCGTAATCCTGTTCATGTGATTTGCACAGGAAACAGCCATGAACAAATACAGATAAGAAAAATTATGAATTGCAAAATGTTCTTGAAAAAGTTCCACGCAGTTTACAATCAAATGTGATCGTACATATGTTTCGTAAATGACGCCCACTGTGAGGAGAGACTTCTTTCTGCCTCCACACTCTCCAGCTGGGCAAGAGTACCAGCAGCAGGGTTTGGGTTACAGGCAGCAGGAAAAAATAACAGCAGGAGGGTGGGGTAACAACGAGAGGGTGAGTTAATAGGAAGGAGCACAGGGTTTGGCAGAAGAGTTGTGTTATAGGCAGAAGGGTTAAAGAAGGTGCACACCAGCGATGGGACAATGAGTTTCCAAAAATACCTGTCAATCATTATCAATGACTCGTGTGAACCAATCGAAAGGTTTTGCGCTTCACAACAGACACATCAGCGAGTTACTGGTGGCACTGAGTAGCTCCACCCATTTTTGGTGTCATGATGCCAATGAAATGGTAAACATGTGCCCTTGTGCCGTAGATGATACATAATGACAGCTGTAACCACATTTTCCTCATTAGACATAACTTGAGATAACCCTTATAGAAAGGGAATACACAGCAAAATATGTAAAATACATGGAAAATGTGTTTTTTAATATATCAAGCAATATCTGAAAAAAGCAGCACCTTATTTCCGCATATACAGTATTGCATACTGTCACAATAAAATAATATATTTTATTTAAATATACTGCCATGTATTCCATAAGGGTAAGGATAAGGATAACCTTCATTGACTTTGAAGGGCTGGGCCTTGGTCTTGAACTTTGATTTCTCAACTTCATGCCCAGTTTCCTTCCTTCTCACCCATATCTTGGTTGCCAAAAAATGCTACACTCACCTTGCTCTTCAGCTCATCCTTCGCTGTTGTTCAAATTTATTTCTGAAGGTCGAGCATCTGCATGGTCAGCTGAAACGCCTTTGTCTTGTACTGGTCTCTCTCCTGAGTGACAGCCTTCACCTGCTCCCTGGACAGGTCTCTCTCCTGAGTGACAGTCTTCACCTGCTCCCTGTACTGGTCTCTCTCTTGCTCCAACTGCTCCCTGTACTGGTCTCTCTCCTGAGTAAGAGTCTTCACCTGGTCCATGTACTGGTCTCTCTCCTGCTCCAACTGCTCCCTGTACTGGTCTCTCTCCTGAGTGATAGTCTTCACCTGCTCCCAGTGCTGGTTTCTCTCCTGAGTGACAGTCTTCACCTGCTCCCTGTACTGGTCTCTCTCTTCAGTGACTGCCTCTACCTGCTCCCTGTACTGGTTTCTCTCCTGAGTGAGAGTCTTCACCTGGTTCCTATACCAGTCTCTCTCCTGTGTGATAGTCTCCATCTGCTCCCTGTACTGGTCTCTCTCTTCAGTGACTGCCTCTACCTGCTCCCTGTACTGGTTTCTCTCCTGAGTGACAGTCTTCACCTGGTTCTTGTACCGGTCTCTCTCACAAATTACAGTCTTCACCTGCTCGCTATGCTGGTCTCTCTCCTGGTTGACTGTCTCCACCTGCTCCCTGTACAGGTCTCTCTTCAGGGTGGCTGTTTGCACCTGCATGCAATTCTGGTTCCCGGTTACGGTGATGGATGACATCGGCAGACACAGCGCTGAAGAGGCTCTAGTGGCCAATGCCTCTGATGTGTTGTTTTGGAGACCAATTATATTTGCTCTTTTGTCTTCCTTGTTTTCTAGGGTGAACACCTTCCTCTTCAGCCTAAATGGTGAAACATAGATTAAGCAAACTTGGAGGTGCAATCACATGGCACTTCAATAAAGCACTGCTTGCACTGGAGACGGCTGTTTGTAATGGAACACTGGCCTATTTTAAATGCTCCTTGTTTCCTTCTCTCTCTCTCCATTCCACAAAACATCAAAGAATGTTCTTAGGCAGTTAAAACCCACACAAAGGCTCTCATCTTTGCATACAAATCTAGGTGTCTCCGCTTGTGGGAAGTTTAATTACCTGAATGAACACCTGAACACTATTGATGGGGGTGTCAGGGCCCAGCACAGCCACGGAATACCATAAGGATCATGGTTTACTTAGGAGTTTAAGTTTGAATGTCAATCTGTGACATTCAATTGAAATAATCAATTTCAAGTCTTAATGTTAATGTAGATTGTGATGGCGGGGGGTGTGTGATGGCCTCTGGGCCATAGCCTGGCCTAGGTGGGTGTGTCTTTCCCTCTCTCTCCTTGCTTGTTTGGGAGTGGCTTTCTTGCTCTCTCTCTCTGCTAGCCTTGCCCCTCCCATTCAGAATTGTGCTTGCCCTTGCCTAACCCTCCTCTCCACTCATTAGCAGATTGGCTTCCCCTGGAGAGGAGGCTATTAAGCATGGCTTCACAGGTGGTTCGGGTTCTCTCCACTTCTGCCTGGATGGCTGCCGGGCCTGTTTAGTTTCTTTTTTGCACTTTACAACACCTGCTCATCTCATTCCACTGTCCATGCATCCAACACCCTCCACTCACCCTGATTTACTGAATGACACACCTCATCTTCTTATGTTTTTTGATTATTTAAATTAAAACTATTGTTTAACCAAGTCCTTTACCGTTTGGTCTCCCCTTTTTTTGTTATGACTTTAACCAGCGGTCATAACAAGATAATGATCATTGAGGCCTCAGTTTGGAATTTATATTTGGAATTTACATTTTTTGTCAGCGCAAGTTTCAAATGGAAGTCAGCATGGTATGATTGGCCTTGTAACATGGATAATATTTTGCTGAAAGGTAGAGATTACACTACTGGCTGGATTTAACCCCTTTGTGCACATGCCAAATCTGGCCAATTCTTCCCCATTTAGGGGGTGCCCTATTTAAAGGTTCATAACTCCAGATGTGAGCATCACAGAGACTTGAAAAATGGTTTGAATGAAGCAAGACATTTATACCATTCACAATACTAGATTAGTTTAGGTTCATAATTTAGGAAGAAATAAAGTGCCACAAATGTAACTGTCTAGGCGAAAAAGCAAAAATACATGCATCAAAGTAGTATACATTCAAAAATGATTGCTTATTTATTTATGCAGCATGATATTTTAAAATATTTAACATCTAATCCCAGTATGTGATAAATGAGTTCTTAAATACCTTGAAGATGAACGCTTTGGCACAGTGTAGGTGGAGAGCTCGCTGTTGGAAGAAGGATCATCATCTGCAGGCAGAAGAGAAAGGAAGCGGCCATCTTGTAAAGCTCCGCTGTTTGAGCTTGCAGGCCACCTGTATGCAGAATCTTTAGTGCTACTGGTGCACCCAGTGAGAAAGTGTTTCAGCTGGAGGAGCCTCTCTCTTTCACTCACCCACGTTCCCTGTGTGGCTATACTCATCTGAGAAGCTGAGAGGAGAGGAGGAACTGAGGCTGGTCTCACGTATTCTTCTAGAATATGTAGGTATAGAGCGGATTCATGATGGTTAGTAGGGTCCTAATATTTAAAACCACAGAATGGGAAGAGGGTGCACTTTCTGTTTCAGATCACTGTAGCTACTGAGCAAGTGCATACTGGAGCAGCACACGTCTTGATCTAAGCTTCCTGCTTGGGTGTGGATGGCATCGTGGTGCATTGAGCAGGTGAATTAGTTGACAATTCAAAACAAAATCAAATATGGCAAGTGATAAAAAGACAAAAGAAACCTCACTTATAATATTTCTTCTCACATGGCTGCTCCCCTTCTGAATTTTCTGGTTCTTCATCTACCCCGCAGCTCCTGCAGGGAAATATAGTTTAATATAGTGACATACAAATCATAACTGTTAAAGGGGAATTTAATTTCATAATAGTTTTTAATGGCATGCTGTTTTGTCCACCAATAATATGGTAAAACAGGTAACTGGATCAGTGTCTAATTAGTAAGCTAGCCAATAATATTATTATTATTATTATTATTATTATTATTATTATTATCATTTTTATCATTGTTAAAACAGCTAACTGGATCAGTGTCTAATTATTAAGCTAGACAATAATATTCTGAATTATGAATGGTTTTATTATTATTATTATTATTATTATTATTATTATTATGGTGATTAACATCTTTAACCAGGTAGGCAAACCTGAAATAAGGGAAAACCTGACATCACCTGAATTCGGGATCCTTATTCATGGAGCAAACCCAAACATCAGGCAGGCTTTCAGGATCAATGTCATCTGCCAGTTTCCTCCACTTCCGGCAGTCATCACACTGGACCCATTTCTTATGCGAAGAAGTCCCCCTGGAATCAGAGGTATACATCTGTGTATAAATGTGTTATGAATATGGCCTCTGGGGCTGTGTGCATAAAGCTGCACAGGGTGAAAATCACTCAATACTCCTTGAAGTAAGAAGTAGTCTGCATAGCCTTAAAAGTACTTAGGCTGAGATCACAAAAGTGTGTAGGCTTGAAAACACAAGGCGCACTACGTGTCTTGATTTTATGAAGCCAACTCCAAAAAAGGCATTGGAAAAAAGTGGCTTTTCTGCTGTTACTAGGCAACCACACCCGCTTCTGTCAATCACTTGCATGGTTTCTTTAACATTATTAGCTGCCTAATTTCACTCTAAATAACTTTCCATCAACATGATCATGGCACTAATTTGTCACCATGCCTTGGACCGCTTATTTTTGCCAGAGTGGTCACGATTTGTGAAACTGTACAACTTAGAGTGAGCAGAAACCAGACCTGGGTCAAATATGTATTTGGTTTTGAGAATATTTCATTGGATCCAATACACCAAACAAGATCAGTAGAGCATAGAAAAGTATTTGAATCCAAAACATATGTATTTTACCCAGGTCTGGCAGAAACTGTAATGAACAACTTCTCTTCCATATTCTTTGTTTACAATGGAAGCTAATGGCAGAATCATGCAATTGCACAACAGAAAATAATTAAAGTGACATAAGGCACTTTTTTCCTTAAAGCACATCACAATAGGATCATTTGAGCTCCGGGTACACCTTAAAAACAGGTGCTTAAAGTGAATAAATGTGAGGTGCCTGGTGCACAAAACAGTGCAGAAAATGCTTCAAACCCCTTGAAAATAATGAGTAAAAAGGCACCCCAGCTGTTAAAGGGTAAGCACCATATAACAGCATCAGAATATAGTAGTCCAATTGTTTCTAGTTTAGAGTTTTTTTGGTATGGCTTCAAATTTGACAAATTGATCACTCCTGATGGAAACACCCGATAAATTTATCACTCCTATTATACCTTTAGGTTGAAAAGATGACAGACATGGACAGCACTGAAATATTTGATTCTGAATCACAGGGCATTATCAGTGACTCAGATGACTCTGATTCTGATGAGTCTGCAAAAGACATAATTTCTGATTCTGATAGATACTGCAGCACAGCCATTCTGTCAGGTTTCTGTTCCTGTTTTCGGTTTTTTCCTTTCTGGGCCGCCAGATGGCGGTAGTTCTGTTACTTTTCTCTGTGATATTGTATCATTGGTTCCAATTATTCTATTATTGTTTTCCAGTTGTGTCTAGTTGTCCCTTCGCTCTGTGGTCTGATTGTGCATTGTGCCCTCTTGTGTCTCGTTAGTGTCTGGTCTATTTAAGTTCTTGTCTTCCCTGATTCAGGTGCTGGTTCTGATTGTGTTCTGCCCTGTGTGTTTCCGCCCGAGAGAGCGCCCTGTTTTTTTTCCGCCCACGTTCTATTTTCTATGCATTTTTGGATTTTCTTTGTTTTGCGTTCTGAAGTTTTATTTTTGGGTTTTTTGAGACTTGCCCTGCGTGGCTTTGTTTTTGTATTCCTTGGTGTTTGTTCTTATTAAGAGTAAAGTCTTGTTTTGGATTTACCCCTTTTGGATTTTGAGTTTTTTACTCTGCGCTTGGGTCCATTCCCTCGCCTTACCTGACACATTCAGAGATGATTCGAGGATTCTTCCCAAAGACCACAACCAGAACACTTAGGGAAATTAGACTTTTTAGCCATCTTGCCCAGATTTATACGAGAAGACTAACAACTATGTGCGTCCAGTACAAGGATATTAGACAATATACATTGTTAGCTCTATCAATGGCTGCAGATGGACGGCACTAGTTGGCTTAGCTCCTAGCTTAGGATCTACTCTAATCAACCTCTAGTGACTGCATGGGTCTAGCGTCATATGTTGATTTTACTTGTTTTCCATTAGCGTTGTTGCAATGATTTTCTTCTGCGTATTAAGTTGCAGCAATATAAGGTAATGTTTTAATGGAAAAAGGGCTCGTTATAGGTAATTCAACATTCTCAGTTCCTCACTATGATGTAACCCAGTTGGGGGAAAAGGGTTTGGTTTAATAAAGTTATTAATTTGGTTCAGATATACGATGTTAAATTTGCCATGTTAAACTGTTAATGTTATTTTAAATGTCTTATTTTGACATACCTGTTGTGAACGAATGTCCAATCTGCAGTAAGGGTCAGGGGTGATGGCACAGGAGGGATGGGGATAGAAGAAAGGAGAGCTCGTGAATTGTAACCTTTTTATACGGTCTATGATTGTAACAAAGGAAAGTTTAAAGAACGTAACACACGTCTTTTGTACGTAATGTCTTATAATGTACAAGGTTAATGACATATTAATCTAAGGTGTAAGTTATGGGAGTGAAACTGGTTAATGTAACGTAAACTTCGGCGAGAAGTTTACGTTTAGGTTTACGTTTACTGTTATGCATTTGTTGGTTCCACTGTTAGTATAACAAGCTAGCTTGATAGTGTATCTTAGTACGGATAATTAGCCACGTTAGCTGAATCAGTAAACGTCAGCTAAGCCCGAAAAAGACGACGCACGGCGAACAGATAAACCAGATAGCGGGTTGAGCTACCGGCAATGCTCAGACTTCCTCTGCCTACCCTGGAAACTCGCGCTGGAACGAACTCCAAGGATCGTCTTCCTCTTCACGCACGCATGGAACATTCGAGAATGTGCTGCCAACTGTGAGTCAGTGCATTTTTTGTTTTTGGCTCGCAAGAGTGAAACTGACGATTTTTGGATATTTTCAAATCAGGCCTGCAACGGGGGGTTTGAGTACTCATGTTTTTTAAAATGTTTTTAAGTGCCGGTTGTAGGTAAAATGTAACTGAGCTTGTAAGTGAATACGTGTTATTGTGATTGGATTTGATAATCCGAGTGTAAAAGTCACTTGGACTAAAGAAATTGTTTACTTGAATGTGATTTGATTTGTATTCAGCTACAGATATAACATACCTTTAAATGCACTACTTACAAACAAGTGTTTGTGATACATAATACTGTATTGAGACATATTTTATTAGAACAATAAGTAAATATTTCAATTACTTGTCTTCTTGTTTGTCTAATAAGTGCATTATTCATAAGTTAAAGGGTATTCAGTTCATGGAAATAAGCCTACTAGGAAACTCAAACTAATATAAAAGTGAATTACATTAGGGTAAATGAACCTAGGGCCCTGCCCTCAACAGCTATGGGGGTTAAAGGGGCTACAAGTACATCACAAAATATGACGTAGGTGATCATTTCGAAGATTTCTGAAAAGGGGATCTGTGGTAAGAGTAAGCAATTCGATAATTAAGGGTTTATTTCTTGCCTTAATTTCAATAAAAAAAATTTATTTTTTTTTTAGATATTTTTATGGGCTTTTCAGCTTTATTGAATAGGACCGTGTAGAGAGACAGGAAGAACGGGGAAGAGAGGGAGAGACAAGTGAAAATCTTGAGCGGTCGGATTCGACGTCGCGGCTTGTGATGAGCACGTGGATAGTGCTGTACAGGCTACGCCACGAGACACCCCAATTTCAATAAAATTAAGTTTTTAAAATGTTTTGAATCATAAAATAAAACAACTTCTTCCATTCGGCTGGTGTATTTCATTTTTTGAAATGAACCAAAAATCTGGTGCTTACGCTTTAAAGCACATCACGTGTGATAGCAGCCTTAACCTGTTGCAGCCGAAATCATTGTGTAGGGGAGGGCTAATAGCAAAAGGCCCAGGACTGATCCCTGAGCCACTCTCATTTTTTTGCAGACCAGGGGCTGGGGCTGCGACTGATTGTGGACTGGGGGGGGCAGGGGTTGTTCAACTTCTTTCCCTCTTTGTTGGGTGGCCCCTCCAGAAGGATGGCGCCCCAGGCAATTGTATATATCACCTTTGCTAAGAATCATCCCTGGGTGTTAGTGTTGAAAGATTTCTATAAATCAAGAAAGGCAGCACAGCCAACACCTCCTACCATCTTAGATCTAATCATTCTAAGAGATAACCTTTCATTTTCAATCTTGCTTATCTTTCTCAAATTATTTATTCTGAACCCAAACAAAATCCAAAGGGAAAATGGCCCACGTTCAGATGGACAGTGATTTTAAGGCAGGTCCATTCAAATGGTGGACTCGGGCCCCAAATGAAACCTGCCACTGATATATTTTTGGTCTTTTGTTGATTGAAAAGAAGGAAAAAAGGAAAAAAGCCTTTTTAAGACTTGAAAGCCTGCACAGTGCCAGCATACATACATAGTGACAGAATAAGTAATTTGCATATTTTAAGCAGACATCTACTTTGTTTTACTTGTATTGCTTATTTTTACATTGTTTTGTAAGCATTACTTGGAAAATGTTTTGGTCCATAGGTACCAAATGAGTCTAGTATCCTGTCAGTGAATAACTGATTGCTGGTAGCATGAATATGACAACCCACCAAGCAAAGAAAAAATACAGAGTACTCACTTCGGTTCAGTGGGATTCTTCTTTCTTTTGAGTCGCATGTCATTCCAATATTCCTCCAGTTTCACTCCCAGGTAGTGCTTTATTTTCCTTATAAAAATAATTACAACCAAACATCATCAACCTTTATTTAATTCTCAGAAGACATTGAGGGAACGAGCCCTCATTTATAATGGTGCAGAGATTACAATAATAAAACAATAATAATAAAAATAGTAAAAATAATTTTAAAGTAAAATAGTACACTGTAATTTAAATAGAATAGAATACAGTAGAACAGTGATAATAAATACAAATAAAAATATATCTGCAAGTAGCAATGAATGGGCCAAGCATTATGATGGACAAAACACCTGATTCAGCTCACTGGGTACAGGGGCACCTTCAACACACTTTTGCTCTCTAGGCTCTGTTGCAGAGTAATCGTCAGGTAAATGTTTAATCAGGAATAGCACCCACAAGTGGTGAAATTTCATGAAACATAGTCTGCGCCCCCAAGGCCTCACTTCAAACATGTGTGCCAAGTTTGGTACCAATAGACCAAAGTGTTACATCCATTATGGTGACTTTGCCACCAAATTCATTGTATAACTGTGGCCATATTTTTCGACCTAGCAACTATATTTAAAGACTCTGAAAGGCGATGGTGCAAAGACCTAATACAAAAAAGTACAGCTAGATTGGGCCACAATTCAAGGAGGAGAGAATTAATGTGTTTTTGACTAAATCTAAGATGGCTAACAAAAAATGGCTCACACCAAGGCTGCATTGTTTGGCAGCTCGTATCCTTTCCTGCAGTGGTCCACAGCAAGTTTAAGTTGAAATATTTGGTTTCATTCCAGAGTAATTGCTACATATAGCTCTTTTGTATAGCACCAAGTCCAAATTTGGCTGGTTGATGGTGTTAGAGGGGTTAATGTACTTTCCTCAAATGTGGTGAGGTGATAACATGGACTATCACCTATCAGTATGCCAAATTTCACAAAAATGCGCCAAGGTGGTTCTAGGGGCTACCATAACCCCCATGGAAGAAAATGAATAATATTGAAAAAACTAGCAAATGCTTGGCCCCTAATAAATAATGCTAATAATAAAAGTTCACAAGGATAATTATTAAAAACAAAATAAAAAAAACAAAAACAATTGCACTCCACTGTAGCTAATGTTGAGATCAGAGACTTAAAATGACCAACAATATCAATTTTCATTTCCTTATGCAATACATTCAAGGTCTGAAGGGCATAAAAATTAAAAGCAGTTTACGTAGGTTTGTACAAATTTTAAAACTAGAATTGTGAAACTAGACAATCCTGGGAGTGTTTGGCATAAGGCATATCTTTCATTACTAAAAGTGAACTGATATAAAATGGTAATTTGAGAAGCATTTTTATAGATAAACAGATACAAATGTGATCCCTTCTTACGGAGAGAAAGGCCCACCCAACTGTTTTATTTAGGACACAGTGAGGGGTACCAAGGATTGGCAAGATTTGGCATGTGCGCTAAGTGGTTAAAGTTGTTGTTTGCTCTTTATTTTAAAGAAGGTATCGGTTCAGGCACCGTTTAGGAATCGGTGCCGTTGTAAAGTATCGGTTTTGGCACCGGTATCGGAAAAATCCAAACGATACCCAACCCTACTCTTGAAGTACAAACTGGCAAATGTCCCAGGTCACATAGACTGGGGTTGTTGTGGGGAGAGCAAATTGATGCTAGAGGGAGTGCCAATATTATGCAATATTATGTGACCGATGACAACTAGGCGTCACTACAGCGCATTTTAAATGCAGACCCCTCACAAAATGAACTCTTGTGCACCCTGGGTGACAGCCACAGTCTATGAGGTGTCGTTGTAGACAAAAGTCGGTCGAAAAAATGCAAGAGGAAGCCATTTTTGCACAGGAGAGATCCAGATAGAAAGAGCAACTGAAACCCTGTGAGAGAAGTCCAACAGACAATGCGTGCGGTCCAGAGCACAGTGGTAAATGGTAAATGGACTGCATTTATATAGCGCTTTTATCCAAAGCGCTTTACAATTGATGCCTCTCATTCGCCAGAGCAGTTAGGGGTTAGGGGTTAGGTGTCTTGCTCAAGGACACTTCGACACGCCCAGGGCGGGGTTTGAACCGGCAACCCTCCAACTGCCAGACACTCGGTCTTACCTCCTGAGCTATGTCGCCCCAAGCTATGTCACAGTGAGATCGACTGAAAGTGGCTTGTGAGAAAGGTCCAATGGATTGGATAGGCAACAAATTCAGATTTTAAAAAAAGTACCTGTACTCCTCTGATTCATCAAATTCCTGTTTATTGTGCGTTGGCTTGAGGAAGTTGCATTCAATGACGCCAATGACACCAATACCCCTGCCATTGACCTGTTCAGAAAAGGAAAAAGGAATATTAGCAAAATATTAACATTGACACTGACAGTAATTCATGCACAACACTAAATGTACATTTGAACAGTTTGATTAAAATTACAAAAAATAACTCACCTTGAGCTGGCAGCCCAAAAGCACATATGGTCGAATTAGCCGATTCTTATAGTACATCAGTACTCCGTACGGCCCCTGGCTTTTTGTTCTGTACCCAAAGGTTATCTTGATAGGTTCGTTCTGCAGCCAGAGTTCAGGACAACCAAACTGGTTGCACAAATTAATTAATTACCAGTCATTTTGGTGTCACCCCCCTCTGATGGTGTCACCCGGTGCAGTCCGCACCCCCCGCACCCCCCTAGTGACGCCTCTGATACAGTACATTTTCAGTATATTCTATTTTGAATTCTTGATATCAAAATCTAATTCTTGATATCAAAAACAAGTTGAATAAAATGTTGGCAGTCAATGTTGACTAAACAAGGCACTGTAAAAAAACCTTTAAATCTCAATCGCGAACAACATATTGCACAAAGCATTGTTCCATTTTAAAAAGTTACATGTTTTTTAGATCCCAACCTAGCAGCATAAATCCAGCACAAATTCCTCATGACTTGCTGTGGTGCAGCTGAAGGATACCAGGAATGTGGGTGTGTGTCTGTCCTCAATGGGGTGGGCCAGGCTTTTTGCCACCAGCTGAGTCTCCACCTTCTTTCCTCTTATCAAAATCTCCATCCGTGGCTTCAAGTACAAAATGCTGCAGTATGCCTGATTTCATACACAGGGAAGAATTAAGCTTAAAGGAATAATTCATCCCACAACTGAATGTTATTCATAAATTTTCCCACCTTGAAAAATATTTGGACCCCATGACAGGTCACCATTTTGCAGACTTTGATAACTATAGGTATCAAACGTCATCTACAGTACTGCTTTAAAATGTCTATGGAAGACCAAAAATAAAAACAGTGGCCATCATTTGAAAAAAGTAAATCTTTCAGAGACTGCCTGTGCAGTTACAATATATCCATGATGATATAACTTCCAAAGTTCTGTATTTCCACATAACATGGGTTAACTCACTGCCAAGTAACTTTGTACAGTGAACACCAAACAACTTGTTGTTTTAAATCAGTTGTATTCTTTATTTTTGGTATTTCAAAGATTAGAAAGCAGAACCATAGATGGATTTCCCTTGTACATAGATTTCCATTTGTTTTGGAAATAAGTATTTCTGATGGGTTAAACCGATCCTGCAAAAATATTGAGGAGAGCTGTCATTGTTGGGTCAAAAGACATTTCTCGATGTAAGAAAATTTATGAATTGTGATAATTTTAGGGTTTCTATCTATTTTTTAACAGAATAAAGCAAAGTGGTGAACTTATGCTGAAATAGGTCATTTATGGCTTAAGGAATAATGGTAATTAAACTACTTCAATCATTTACAGGTGGCAAGCTGAGCAATATGCACATAAGTAAAATAATTATTCTGTTTCCTGAAATACACATTTATATGTGTCAAACTACACTTTGTCACATAAAATGAATGGAATAGCACAATTCATTTTGCTTGGATCACATCCACCCTATATTTCCCCAGGTAAATCCAGCTAGGAAATGGGCGGCTTGCAAAACATGACATTCCTTGAAATTTTACTTTCAAAATAGAACTTTCCGGATTTTGTAAATGGTAAATGAACTGCATTTGTATAGCGCTTTTATTTTAACATTGTCTGTGGTGCAGTGGGTAGCAGTGCAACAGGGAATTTACAGCACTTTTAAATTCGACAGCCTTACGGATATGAACATTCATTCACCCTCAGCATTGTACCCCTTCTTCTCGAACCCTGCCCTACTCACACGCAGAGAGAACTCAAACTCCGCAACCCCAGCCGGGCGCTGAATAGGCCTCTTCTGCTCATCGGTCAAGTCCACATATGGAATCTGAATGTCCGCGATATCCTCCTTGAATTCAAACTCTATCTGTCCGCTGGTGGTACTGAATGAGCCAGACAGAGATGTAAGCCATTTAAAACATAGGACAGGGACAATGTATAGATAGATTTCTATATGTACATTGATGGAGCCTTAGTTTTCCATGATTTGAGTGGCCCAACTGTTGATTTTTAGAACATTCCAGGACCATTAATATAGTCAGGATAAACATTCCCAATATGTACATTTGTAGAGTTTCCAGGAATCAGAATGGTTGATTATCACTGTTGTTCATTTTATGATGGAGTATAAATCTGAATGTTAAACAAATCTCACATTTAATTTTAATTCTGAACATACTTAAAGGTGCAGTGTGTAGGATTTAGTGGCATCTAGCGGTGAGATTGCAACCAACTGAATACCACCCCCCCCCCCCCCCCCAACTTCCAACGACATAGGAGAAGCTACGGTGGCCTGTAAGTTCCAAAAATGATGTCATCGTCTACGACAGCATCAAGTAGCCAAGTGTCAAGTGATGAGGTTCCTTGATAGATTTATTAATTATATTTAGTTATTTCGTTTGTAAAACTACAGGTCATAGCTTACAAGTAAGATAGCGATTGCCCGCTAACCTATTTAAAGACACTCAATTTCAAAAATAACGTATATAACCAAAATATTTTGAGCAGTAATACTTACATAGAAATGATGGAATCTTATCTGTTTTCAATAGATAAAGACAGAGACAGTAACTCGTTGACAACGTTTCTTTAGGTGCAGCGTCTTTTACTGCTAGCATTAGCTTGCTTTGCTTAGTCTACCCAAGGCAATAGGAAATGGAATATTAGCTAGCTGGTTCAGTTAACTCGCTTATAGCAGTTATTACAAATAGGAATCATAGATATTAGATTCAAAAATAATGCAAAAATATTGTCACACAATGCTGCACAGTACCTAAATGTGTAATAATTAACTCTTGTATGTATTTCTATACTCTGTACTCTCATATGTTTTCTTGTATGGGGATGGGACGATATGAAAACAATTTTCAACCGTCCACCACGTTTTGGCAATGTTCCAACACTCTCATCATCACTGTTGCATGCATCACAAAAACTATTACACTACTAACGCTTACATTACAGTGTGAAATATCCACATTATATAATATCACTATTTTGAGCAGTAATACTTACATAGCAATGATGAAATCTTATCTGTTTTCAGTAGCTAGAGACAAATCAATGATATATTTCTATCCGCTTCTATTCTGCCTTACACCAGAAAATGATGTCAGCTAGGTCTATCCGCAAACATATGACTTAGCTATGCCCAGAAGTCCTCAATAATAATAGTATTATTGTGAGTGAATGAGTAAGTGAATGCGATGATAACAAAACTTTTGATTATGCAGACCAATAAAACGCTATTCCAAAAGCAAAATTAGACATGTTATACATCATTAGAAAGCGTATACTCTCACCCACTGAATAAATGGATTGTTAATCAAGCCAGACTGTAATAAAAACGGCGACAACGTCATAAACAACATGTGGTATTACACATAGCTCTTTTGGAAGGTACCCAGGCATCACAAATGCGCGTATATATTTCACAAACGGATTGTCCAAGACAATATATGACCACTCAGTCTCTTCTCACCGTTTGTCTGTTCTGGGCTACTGTGGAAACATGGCGGTGCAACATGGCGGCCGCTGTGGAAGAGGACCTCCTCCCTATGTAGATAAAAGGGCTAATTCTAAGGTAACGAAACCACAACGATTCTTATTTTCATGGGATTATACACTAATTAAAACATACTTATGAATATTATATTCCATTTATGCCAAGTCCGTTCCGCTAGATGCCACTAAATTCTACACACTGCACCTTTAAAATGTGTCATATGTATACTCTGTGAACCATTTTGGTTACCTTCCAGGGGTGCTTGTATGGGATATGGCTGGAAAATTTTTCTGTGTCTTTGACAGAGCTACAGTATGCAACATTTCCATCACTGGTATCTCAATACCTCCCTCTATTTGCAACAAACTAAATAAAACTACATCAAGCTGTCTTCCACTCCCTGTTCTGGTTCACAGTCTGTCGACATCATTTGCCTGAGATTGCTTATTTGAGGTACAATAAATGCACCTGTAGAGAGACTGCACCTCCCTCACCAAATATATGATTTTCGTCTTGAGAGAAACTTCTGATGGAGCCTTGAGAGAAACTTCTTTCATAGCACTATGGGATTATTGCCATGGTTATAAAGGGAAAAACCCTGACTGATCTGAGTGGGCAAAATTAAACCAAACCCACAGGTAATCTGAAAGCAGTTTAAACTGCTCCACAGGGGCAATACTATGAAATTACCAGAAAGAAGTTGGATACACCTTAATTACCCACTGTCCTAAATAAACAATTGCACTTTGACTGCTAAACTAGAACTTGACGGTTCATATTGTTCAAACCATCCATCTAACTGACTGATGAAAAGTACTGGAATGTGAATATGAGAATGTATATTCATTCTGCATCATGTAGAGCTGTTTCTGACATGATTCTGCTTCATAGAGTACATCATCAATCAATAGACATTAAACATGTCTAATTAAGCCATTAACAGCTTGTTCCAATTCATGGGGTTGCAACTGAGATTTGTAACAATAACGACGACTGAGTTTAAGAACCTCTGATCGAAGGGGCACATTAAAACAACTTTTCTGTGAAAACTTTGGACTTTCTACTGGGCAGGCTTCACCTGCGCAGGTTCCATATGATGATCCGGGTTCCAGTAAGGCCCTTGATGATCTCGAGCTCACGGAGCAACTGCTCCTCCGTTTGAAACAGCGAATGCTCCAGGATGGCTTTCAGGCTGCCTCTATGCTGTGGTATAGCGCTGAGTGAGGTCAGAGGTCAAGAAGGAAGAACGAGGACTGTTTTGTTATTTGAAATATGCTAGATTATACTGGTTAGTGCACATCATTATAAATTAGTCATGTTAATGTGTGGCTCTTAGTCCATTTCTGTTTCCATTTTCCTTGCTGGGAAAGGATATACTTGTTTTCTTCATTTTTTCTGAAGGTGACGATGGACACATTCTGATCCTGAATGGCAGCCAGGTAGGTCTGAGACAGCAGGCCCACAATCATGGAGTAGCGATTTTTGGAGAAGACAATGGCATCTTTCCCCAGGAACATGGTGCCGGATTTAAACCCATTTTCGTAAAGACCTACTGGAGCGCAGCCCTCCAATGCCTGCTTGTCACTAAAGCCAAAGCTGTGAGAAATAAAGGGGTCAGAAAAGGGGTTTAGGTTTATGGGGACAACAGTTTGACAGTTAACTCCGAAAGAAAACATGAATGATTGGGTTATATCAGCAGTGCCAATCACAATGGGTCAATTGCAGTGTGCTTTCAAATTGGACACTAGCACGGGATTTGCTCAAGACTTCTCATATTCCCCAAATGCAGAGCGTGAACAAGACCAAACAACTGTGGTCCCAATTGCACTGTGCTCTTTAATTCATTAGACAGGTCCCATGCTCATGCCGATTGCAGAGTGAGCTAAAAACGCCACCTAGAGGATACTATAGTTGTGTACTACAAAAACCTGCTGCTGACCAGGTTTTGCACCAGACTACAGAAGACTGATTGAAGTTCACAATACTTTATCACCTACTTCATCCATGTCTCTCAGCACACATCTGCAACAATTAAAAACAAATAAATATGCTGTGTATGGTGTTATTGTCAGTGTCTTCAAAATTGCAGTTCTTGGTTAAATCAAATTGTTCTTTCATTGAATTGGACATTTAAATACCGCTACTGGATGCACAAACAATAAGAATTTAATTTAGATTTCTTATTATTAATCTAAATGCTTGCCTGCATTACACCCATTTGTGTTGCACTACCTCAAAAGTTACTCGCATCATTAATTTTTTTCAAGATAACACTCATTTAAGAGACTGAAACTGAAATGAGGGAAATCACTTATAACTCAAATTATCATTGCGCATTGGATCCAATCTGTATTAATGGGGTATCTTATTCATACTGACAATTGAATAATTACATTCATTCAAAGGTTACCACTATGAATCTAATCATCAGTCTCATATGCTATTCTATTCATATGCTATACCAATAGAGAGGCAAATAATGTTGGTAATCACAACATTTACATTAGTTATGGAGTTAGGACTCAAATCATGTATTCATGTCATCATATGGATACAACATTTATGACAAAAGATGCAGTGGGTAGCATTTTCACATGGGTTCAAATCCCGGCCTGGGCCTTTCTGTGTGGACTTTGCATCTTCTCCCCGTCTCCACGTGGGTCTCATCCAGGTACTCCGATTTCCTCCCACATTCCAAAGGCATGCAGGTAGGCTAACTGGAAACTCTAAATCGCCCATAGGTGTGAATGGTGAGTGAATGGCGTGTGTGCCCTGCAATAGATTGGCGAACTGTCCAGGGTGTATCCCTGCCTCTTGCCCAATGCACTCTGGGATAGGCTCCAGCATCCCCCATGACCCTGACCAGGATGAGCGAGTATAGATAATGGATGGATGAATAAAGTGGTTTTCATGCATTGTCTTGTTTATATAGGCGCTGTGTTGTACTCATTACAATCACAGGTGTTTTCATTTTTTAATGTAGCCCATGTCAAATATTAAAATTTTCCATTCTCTGCTTCAGCTGTATTTTCACCTTTAAATCTTTGAGCTCCACTAAGCATGCGTACAATTGCGGAGAACATGAACACTTCATGAACATGAACTTCAGGACTAGGAGACTTGCTGGGGATCAGCTGATATGGAACTACAAGTGTGCATTGCAATCAACACCTTCCTAAACTTAATAAGAAGTTAACCCCATGTTAGTTTGGTACTTAGGAAATCCATCTTAATATGTAGCAGCTATGTACTAAAAATGGGAGGCAAGCTGCAATTGACCCACCAGATTATGCAGCTTTTTGTTTTAACCATAAAATCACCAACCAATCCAAGATACCTGGTGAGGTAAGATAACTGTAGTCAACGGCTTTAATTGATCAATTAAGTGCTAATTAACAACTAAAACCAGCAGAACTTGTGGCTCTCCAGGACCTGGCTCAACGACCACTGCTTCCGATGATCTGGCTTTTACTGACCTCAGCATCTTGTGCATTTCATCAAAATCCATCCCAGCTCCATCGTCCGTGAATGTAAGGCAGTCAAGGTCCTTAATCTTGGTCCAGTCGATCCAGATATGCTTGGCATCAACGTCCGGATCATAGGCATTGTCTAGTGGCAGAGCAATGAATTAGATCACAGTCACATGCAGTGGTGCTATGCACAACAGCAGCACAATAATGATAAATACTCTGACACAAATTTCTCTGAACCTGTACTAACTTCTGCGGTCCATTGTGCATTATAAATGGGTCCCAGTCCTGAAGGCTTAATAGTCAATCTGCCTTGTTAACAGCATTAACAGTGCCAATATTCTTAATAAAGCCTAGATAAATATAAATATCACTTTCAATATAAACAGATACTGAAACATTATTAGCAGTCAACCTATTAAAAAATGAGACTAAACATCTCATTGAGCCTCCTTAGCTGTTCAATGTCCAGATATTAAAAGTGTGCCCTCCAGTGTTTCGATTATTGACTCCATTATTGTTATTCTCCTTCAATAAAACGAATCTTTCCATGCTCCAGTGGTTGCAGATTTGATAGACCTTTGTGATGTGTCTGCAATAAAATGGGATGAAAACTAAAAACATGATCATTGGCTTTTTGGAACAAACTATCCCACTACAAGTAACAACTATAAACAATCAGAAAGTAAAAATTGTTGACAGGCATACATACCATTGGCTGCTCACTGATTCAAAATAACTTGTGCATATTACGTGCATGATGTATACAGATGAGGCTCACATTTTGGCAACGCAACAATAAAAGCTTGTTTCTATCTGCATATGACATGGTAAATGCAGCCTGAGCAAAGAGGGCTATATTCCAATTTTATTCCTGTTATTTGCTGTTAATTCCCATAAATTCCCGTTAATTCCCATAGAAAGTTTCCATCATTGAATATTCCCAGAATTTTGCAACCCTAGTCCGGAGTGACAGGATCACTTACCAATCAGCTCAGCAATGGCACCGAAGGCCCAGGTGTGACTGGTGGAATTTGCATGCAAATACTGTGGATTGACCTATGAAAACAAAACCAATTAGTAAATCAGTGCACACTGTGATGGGTAATTGCTTTATCTTAAATTAACTTTGAGCCTTTTTTTAACTTTGTTTACTTCAGGGAGGTATACCAGCTTGAAATTCTTCATTGATCTTTCTACTCCGAGACTGCCTCAGTTTTGTAAAACTGAACAAGACCATGTATGAACTGTGTAATGTGTGTGGAATGCACTACTGTTTAACTTCTTTTTAACTACAGATTCCATGGATAACTGAAGAATACCATTGCTAAATTATGGCACAACAACCCCCTGGTTGTATCCAAGTTAATAAAAAATGTTTTATTCCATCTAAAACTATTTTTAAAACTTCCTATTTGAGGACAGCTATATGAACTGCAGTCCATTATATATCCAACTAACAACCTCGGAAGTTGCGGAAAGAAGCTCAAAATGTGCATATGTATGAGCATGCATCACTCTGGGGGGACTAAAACAATGGGACTGACTAATAACTGATGTTTTTAGGAAGTCGATCAGCAACATCTAGTGGGGTTGGCAACATTTTTAGTTGGAGCTTGATCTGCCGAAGTACCACAGGTGTTTTTTGACATTTAACTAAAACGCAGTGGGTGTCCGACATTTCGTTTGGAGTCACTGTTTTTCCAAAACCAGAGTTATATGCCCGTGTAGGCCTACCCATGCTGTTCCTGAAGGGCTGGCCAAATGGAATGATATCGCTCCACTGAACGCAATCATTAAGCTACTCCAACTACAACACAACAGCCTAAATAATCAATAATATTTATCTAGGTATTTACTTACTAATAGATTTCTTTATATATTTATATAAAAATTAATCAATTACATTTATTTTAATATCCCCACATTTATTTTCTATTTTTAATTTATTGATTGATAACTGCTGTACTCTCTACAATAGCAATAGACATTTCTTCATGAATCCAATGCTATAATGTTTCCTGACAGCCCTTGCCCTCAATAGGCTAATGTTGCCTCGTTCAGAAATAAAAAATTAAAGTCTATTCGACAAACGTTGACAATGAGTAGGTTACTTGATCCATACGCTGTCCAACAACTATGGAAAGCTAACGGTGCCAAATCGTCTTAAAACTATCGGGGTTTCTTTTTTTCACCTGTTTTTATTATTATTTTTATTTATTTTTTTTTGACATTTTCTATATTTCTATATTTAAGTAGTTGAGTAAATGAGAAAACTGTACGTCTTTAGAGTTTTTCCTAGCAGGCCCTTTGCGATTACTAAAACCACCAGTGCTTTCTTTCTTTTCAATGATGTTCCAAACGGTTGGTTTTGGCAGGCCTATGGTTTAGCCTTTTTTCATATTTCCAAGCCTCATAATGGTTTCCTTGACTTTCATTGGTACAACTCTGGTCCTTACGTTGACAAACGCCAACAGACTCAAAAGAAAGACTAGATACCGAAAGCTCCTTTTCACATGCACTAAAGAATTAATTGAACACATGTATACTCAGAAACACCTGTGAAGACATTTGTCCCCAACATTACGGCACCTTCAAATGAGTCTAACATTTCCTATATTTAAATAGCTGAGAACAAGCTACTTGAACTATCTCCATACCTGTCACACCGGTTCCATAACAATAAAACGATACATCCGTTATGCGCAAAACGAAAGTGATCATGGAGAAACACCCATCGGCCAAGCCCGAACATGAAAATAAATTTCTTTGGGGTTTACTGAAGGCCCTGTATTCATTTATGCAGGATTCATGTCGATGGCAATTTTGAAGTTATTATTAATGGATCTTTCATTTCCAGTTTTCTACTAGCAGTTACCTTAATGTTTAGCCTATTTGTATTTATTGGCCTTATTAGGCTACGTTTTTTTTTAAGAAGACCTTTGATTCAAAAGAAAAATGTTTTTAAATGTCCAGTTTTGTTCAGAGTAATTCTGGGTTTGTCTTTTTTGTTTGAAAACTGAAACATGAAATGTTTGTTGAATTTGAGAGTAAAATAAATCGCCTTGATGGCGGACTAAGAATCTGCCCACCGCTCATTCACTCACCATTACGGCTACCTATTCCTTCCCGTCAGACATGATATGCGGCGTACGACTGTATACGTACGGTATCTTTCCAATGAAGTTAAGTCGCTTTTATGAAAAGCGTCTCCCTTGAAATAATGTTTATTACCTCCTGGCTTTTAGATCGGACTCGCAATTGTCGACAGAATAAATTAAACAAGGTTCGCAGACCAGCGTCCCACTGAATACGAATTATACCACAGGGAATTTAAATAGCAAAAGTCATGACATGTAGAGAAGACTTAAATTTCACTTACCGAACTCAATGGTATATTTTCATCAGTTTCTCTGGCCATTTTCTCTGATATGTTGAGAGTTGGAAGTTTTGTTTCCTAATCACACTATAGGGTCGCGTAATTATATGTAAGTGTATACACCCAACTGCCCAACCCCTTTTGGAACGTCACATTAAGTTGAAAGGATTCATTTTAATGGAATGAATGCATCTATGGAGTAATAATTCTGGCATGAATAAGCATGGTATTAATTTACCACCACCATCTTTTCCCCACTGAAACCCATTTGAAATCATGGTGTAGCACCTGGCATTATAATATAGCCAACGTATCTATAAACCTCTTCATATAAATACATTCGCAGGCCACTTTATTTGGTACACCTATCTAGTACCCACTTTTGACTTCAGAACAGCCTGAAATCTTTGCGGCATATATTCATTGCCATACATTGTATGATTTTTTTAAGCACACATTCATGCTGTGAACCTCACGTTCCACCTCATCCTAAAGGTGGTCTATTGGATTGAGATCAGGGGACTGTGCAGGCCATTGGAGTAAGCTGATTTCACTGTCGTGGAACCAGCTTCAGATGATGTGTGTTTTGTGACGTGGCACATTATCCTGCTGGAAGTATCAATTTTAAAAAGGGTAGACTGTGATCAAAAGGGTTGCAATTGTAAGATTAATCTATTCTATGAATGCACTTGTGATGCAGGTCACTTTATCACTGCTGTGTGCCTAAATTACTCTGGCTCTTGCCCCGACTCCTTCATTGTACAGCAATCGTGTTTCCATCAGCTCTTTGACAGCAAAGAAATTACCAGGGGGTGGTTGTTGGATAAAATTAAGTTAATTTTAATAACATTATGAAAACTTTATTTAATTAATATGCTTCCTTATGGGCATGTTTTTGTAATTCACAGTTTTTACCAAACAATTTAGAATTATGTGCCACAACCTCCTCTTAAAGTGCATAGATCTTCTGGAGAGAACTTTGGCTTTCTCTGTTGCTCTGACATCGGCATTGAGGGATGAAAACGGAATGAGACAGAATTGGTCCTGGGTTCCAGCATGTTGCCTAATCAGATGATCAAACGGACAGTGCAACACGGACTAATTCCCGGCTACTACAATTGCAGTTTGCTTTTCACGGAAGGACAACTTAATAAAGACACCACAGCAAGAATACACAAGGAGGCAAGTCATTCTCCAGTCTGAATAAGAGAGGGAGAGAGAGAGAGAGAGAGAGAGAGAGAAAGAAAGAAAGCAACAACGATGACAGTGACAGAATTGTTGTTCCGTGTATTGGGATGGCACGTAGAGGGCCGGCCCGTGGCATAAACACTCTATGCGGTTGTATAGGGCAGAACAGCTAGAGGGGGCCACATGACCACGAGGGGGGGCCACATGATCCAATGTATATCTAAGGTAAATAATGTTATTTTCATATTTACGTTATTCACCAGAACTATCGTGGAACTAGCGGTATAAATCGAAAATGGAATGGCAACAGAACAGTTCATAACAGTGTAATGTAGGAAGGATTTTATCAAGTAACCCCCCCCCCGCTCGACAGAATCTAGCAACAGCAAGTTATGCCTTACACCTATACTGCACCAAGAGTTTGCCACTATTTTTTTTCAGTTTACATGCTCAGCAGGGCCACAGACATTCAACACTGGGTACACTTAAAATGTTACCTTACATTACTTTTACAGGACATTGCATTCAAGGAGTGGGCTCATACTTTTATCCAGAGAAATTTACGTAAATGATTGCATAAAGCTTTAGGCAAAGAGCAGAGCTATTGTCAGGTCATTAGTGTCACAACCAGCTGGAGTGGTTCATACCTTAACCTATAATGTAAAGTTAATTCCAAAATTAGGTGGGAGAATGAGATTGAGAATGTATTGAGCAGGAAGTGGGTTTGTAGATATAGCAAAAGAAGCAGTATAGGTTGGGCCTTTTGAACAAGTGATACATTTGTTGTTACTTTGTTCGTCTAGCTCAGTTTACTGCCTAAGCTCGCCCTCTAGTGGTGAGTTTACTGGATGAAGGCATTAAATTACAATTTGATTGTCTCATGCAGGATCAAATCAATGCATCACAGGACACTGAAATGCCTATGAATTCCTATACACCAGTTTCATAAGTGACAGGTATGAATTGAAATGTCTTATTTTCATATATGTCCTGTGGATCAACCAACTCCTGATCCTATATATATATATATATATATATATTAATTTGCTATGAGTAACATGGTTTACACAAGACATTTGTTCTGTTGTTGCTGAAAAAATGAACCAAAATTTAGAAAAATGCAGTACTTGCATTCATATATTTCTCAAAGTTTAAGACAAGGAAATGTCATGAATTAAAAGATACAAAGATACAGGAGCTTTTCTGAACAAAGGAACAAGTGTGCAGTTACACACGATAAGCAATTTCAAAGACAGTGAGAAAAATCAGTTAGTTATTCTGCCTCTCTATTCTGTGCTTTCTAGTAATTGACTATTCACACTTTATTTTCAGGTTTCATCAGTTTTGATAAAAATAGAATCCCAGTAATTATAGACAATTCTGTCACCGGTGTAAAATGACTGCTGGGGAGTCACCAGTGATTTTGGCCTAACAATATGCCACACCACCATCGAAGCAATTGAAGCAAAGGAAGTTATACATAATCCTACATGATACTAATGATATTACCCCCCCCCCCCACACACACACACACACACACGCATATACCCCCACCTTTCTCCAGACAACAGCACTGCCCATCAGTTTTTGACCTCTGTACCCATCTATCTACATGCTAAACTCATCTAGAAAACCTAAAATATATGGCTGTGCTCACCATACTCAGGAAAGGAGTCTTCTTATGACAGCAGCCACAGCACTCTACAGTCGCTTTTCCACCGCATGGTACCGACTCGACTCGGCTCAACTCTACTAGACTTTTTTGGTTTTCCATCGGGCAGAAGTTGCGGATAGTACCTGGTACCTGGTACTTTTTTTGGTATAACCTCCGTCGAGGTTCCAAGCAAGCTGAGGCAATACCAAAAGGTGACGTGAAAACACTGCAGACCACTGATTGGTCAGAAACGGCAGTTTCGTGCGGCGTCGCTATGACGACCAGCTACTATCTGCAGTGGAAAACAAAGTACCTGGTACCAAACGCGAGTAGAGTCCAGTCGAGTTGAGCCGGTAGCATGCGGTGGAAAAGCGGCTTATCTCTGAGCATCGCCGTATTCATACCTTCCCTGATGTGTTCTACATGCAGCTGTCTTATGCTCGTATTAATGGGGCTAAAGTCAGGACAACACAGACAGGGACATACGCTGCCTCTGGCCTACTGATTTACCTCAATTATCTGCTTTAACTGAGCCACCGTGAGCCAGCCAGAGGAGGATGGGGGCTCCCCCTCCTGATTCTGGCTCCTGCCAAGGTTTCTTCCTGCATGCCAACTAAGGAGTTTTCCCTTGCTACTGTCATCCCTGGCTTGCTTTTGTGAGGGCTTCAGGCTGGGAAATGCAATGTAGCTTATTGTAAGGGGTCGACATAAGTAGTATGCCAGTACGCATGCACGGCAAAAAGATAAAAATGTGCTGCAATTTTATTTAAAGAATTTTCTAAAACTATATACATACCTGAAGATAGATACAGTCGAGCATTTCAATCTTTTTGCCGTGTATGCGTACTAGCATATACCACTTATTGTCAACCCCTGCATATTCCCACAAATCCTTTGTAAAATGTGCTATATAAATGAGTGAAGTGCATGGAATGCACAGAGCAAATTCAGTCAGGAAACTTTTGCTGCAGCCAACCAACAGTGGGCACGAGCAATGACATTGTCATGCGTTTCCATAATCAACCAATCACAAAAGACACAATACATTTCACATCACCATTGTAGTGCCTTTTTAAACCAGCAGTCGTACCTCCTCAGTGCTGCTTTTGCCTGCTTTGGTTGCTTCTGCACTGAATTGCGCTCACTCCACCACCACCTGTTGTTTGGATCTGCTTCCAGGTACTGAGGGGGGATGGGGAGGGGGGCCGGTTCTGGTATTACTCCTGTTTAGTAGGGGAGATGTGTCGTACTGCCTGAAAGACCTGAAGCAGATACATTCAGTGTCAAACCAAAACATGTACTGACATTTCCATTAACATATTTTATTCAAAAACCTGAGTTGTCCTGACTGAAATACATTTTGATTAAATTTGATTTAACCTATGTTTGAAATTTCTTTGTGTTTTTTCCAGGGGTGAGTGTTGCCACTTACGAAAGAAAGGCAATGATGATTTTTTCTTTTTTTTTTTGGTAAAAAATGAATCACACACATCACAATCACACACAAATCCAACCAACTAATGACACTAGTTAGTCCATAAATAAATATGACTCTGTACAGCACTCCTTTCTGTGAAGAGGAGGCACCCAGGCACCCTGGTCTTGGGGAGCCACAGAGTTTTTAAATTTATTCATCTCCACCTTAAAGCTAAACCAATTCAGACCCCTATCTGTGATCATAGACATTCCCTGCTACTGGGAGATAATACTGATACAGTTAGGATACCGATGTGGCTGTAATGATTCATCTTGATAATTTAATATGCATATTGTTTGGTATCATGGGAGGTTCCCTTGTCTATAGGGAATTACATAGGCCATATTTTACACATTTAATCCATTTCCATTGCTCAAAGCTTCCATGAAGCCAGTCAGTGGTAGCCTATTCTAATAGGGAACAGCAGCGATGCAGCACCTGTTTCAAACCTACAAGCCCGCAGCAGAAAGATTGCCCTTTTAATTTATGCCACACTTTTGCCACAGATGAACTGTCTGCTGACCTTTTCATATACAATATTATCCTGAATATTAGTCATTAGTCTAGCAAAAAATTAAAAACTTATCCGTATACAAAGTGTGTCATTTGTATTTAATTATATACCTAGCGATTAAATAATGTGCCGTGTGGTTTTTTATTTATTTATTATTAATGTATTTCCCTTGGACCGGACGGTTGGCGGCAGTGATGGGAAACAAATGCTGATGCTGTTGATTCCCGCGGAGGAGGCAGCCAACTGCTTATCATTAGAGGCAACCGTGCCTGAAACAATGCGGGGCTGAGTGTTGATCGTAAATTATTTAGCAGGGGAAGCCGAGCGTCTTTTATCGTAATGCACGAGGCCGTACAAGCGCTCCGAAATCCTTATGTGGTCAGTCTCTCGACGTCCCAAGCCCCTACAAACCTGATCTGCTGAGCGACTTCCCCGATCTCGCCCTACCACGGATCAGAAGCCCACAGCGAGGATTAAAACGCCAAGATGACTCCTTTGCTTGTTGAATGTGCATACTCCAGACATTGCTTACTCAGATATTATTTCATCATCGTTGAATTTTCATGAATGACATGCAATTCATATTGTAGCGATTCCAGCCGGGGTCGGATCAACTATTTGAGGCATTTTGCAGATTTATCTGATGGCAATGTTGCAAACCAACACATGATTCTCGAACTGGCAGGCACGCGGGCTGTCTGCTGTTTTTCCCACGGTGCTGCAGGACTGCCGTCGTGAGCTATGCGCCGCAAATTGCGGTCACTCACTCACTCACTCACGGACGACCTTTGTAGGCGCATGCGCAGGAGGTGCGCCGTGGGTCTGGACCGTTTCCTGCTTGTTATACCCTGCCGTACCGCCAAAATTCAAATCTGCGAAACACACAACTTCATACAAAATCCGCCGGCTAGCTAATTAGCCCGTGAGCCGCTGCTACAATATGCATATATTTTAGGTCGAATGGTTCTCACTTTTAAGGAGAAGTAGCCTACAGTCCACTATGCCAAAAGCCGTAAACAAGCCCGACCCCTCACAAGCTCACACAGACACTTGCGGGAGGTTCCATTCTTTTTCCTGACTCGTTCGCGAACGATTCGTTCGCTTCAGTAGTCCCTACTTCCCCAGAGCGCACGGGAATCCCCCTACCGGTGAACGAAGACTAAAAATATTGTGATTCTCGTCCAGAGCCGGCTTTACCTCAGACAGGTATCGTTCATTTACCGGAGTGGAGATGGCCGTTCTTTGGCGTGATAGATTAACTTGGCCCAGAGTGCCAAACCATTGCAATGCTTGGTTCTGATAGCAAACAACTACATAATGCTCCCGATTAGAAGAACTCGGAAGAGTTGTAATTCTTGAAGGCCGAAAGAGTTGTGATTATCGTTCATTTCGTTCAGTAGCTTAGGGGTAATGCCCATTCTCACAAAACACAAGTTTAGGGAGTCAGTTTATATATCGTGTCCCACTATGCAGTAACAAAGCATCTTTAACACAGATGAAGTCTGCTGTCTGGGACAGCATAACCCGTTTAAAATATATTCATATTCAGAAAAAAAAAAATTAATTTGGAGAAATACTTCAAGCATACAGTTTAATTTTGAGCGTAAAGGTCATATTCATAAATTACTTTGAGAATAAAATAGATTTGCAAAAAGTTCAGATAAAGTTCAACAAGTTGGCTCCAGGAATTTAAATGCCAGTGGTAACACACCAAATCAAAAGCAGAGACCATCATTTTATTTATCTAAAAAGTAACTTTTGAAATGACATGTTTATACATATGCATTAAACAAGATATGTTCTGAAATGGTAGCGCAGGGATTAAAGCAGGTTATGAAATAGTTCTTCACAGCTCATCATCTTTGGCACTTTCTAGTTTGGATTTAAATCTTGAAAGACAAAATTTCAGGGATTTCAATTATTTCCCAGTATGTAGCAGCTTCTGGGTCATTGAGATTGTCTTAATGACACACAGTCTGCAATATCCTTTCCATTGATTAGAACACACCCTGTAGTACCTGCATAATTTATCTGGGGAGTGAACACAGATCATCTCTAATGCTCCGCTGATGTTAGATTGATTGGTCTTCCCTTACCAGGCCTCTTAATCAATGTTAGCCAGAATTTGAAGGCAGTAGCATTGATTGGCTCTCCATGCAGGGTCTTCAAAGTGCCTGGCTCTGTTCCCTAACACAGGAAGTGATGCGTACGCCAGCTCTTTAGAGACTTCCATCTTGACGCATACAGAACTGCAGGTGGTTTTGAAGAGAATATGAAACAGCATGCGACATACTGCACACCCTTTCAATCATATTTCCTTCACGTACAGCATGAAAACAATCACAATTTAAGAACATTTGTATCTATTCTTAATCACCAGATGAAAATACTAATCGCTGCTCTCAAAGGAAAATGTGCATTCTTGCCAAAATAATGCAACACGGTTAAATGATTAAATTAAGTTACTTTTCAAACCCATGTTACGATTCACAATTTATACCTATCGCAGGTGCTTTTGGATAGGCAGGAGTGTAGCATAAAAGATAAGGAACTGGTCTTGTAACCTAAAGGTCACAAATTTGATTCCCGAGTAGGACACTGGCATTCTACCCTTGAGCATTGCTTCAGTATATCTGTGTAAATGCAGCTGTGTAAATGGATGCAATGCAAGAAGTTGTGTAAGTCGCTCTGGATAAGAGCGCCTGCTAAATGCCTGTAATGTAATCCCGGGCAGACATGGCTTTTATAACTGCTTTTCACACAGTAAGAAAATGGCACACAAGAGATAAAGTCAATTAAGTGCCACCATAAAGGTGTATGCATCAAGAACTGTGAGATAAAGGGAAATATGAGTATGTCGGTTTTTTAAATAACATAACACAATCATTGAGGTGTAACCTGAAAAAGTGAGTTTTTAGCTTTTTCTAGAAAACAGCCAATGGACCTTCCTTCTTGACAGACTGGGGAAGGTTGCTCCAGCACTGGGAGGGCACAGAAGACAGAGAGCCGTGAGGAGGTGAGAGGATGCTGAATGGAGAGGCCTGGCTGGATTGTGTGGTGCCATCATTGAATCTGAAGATAAGAAGAGGCTGGACCATTCACAGCTTGGCATGCCAGAGTGAGTGATTTGAATTGAATGCGTGCCGCCACCAGAAGCCAGCAAAGGATATTCGAAAGTGGTGTGACAGAATTTAGGCAGGTTGAAGACCAGGCAGAAAGCAGCTATCTTGAGCAGTTGCAGTTGTCTTGATGCCACAGGCTAGTAAGCTGGCCAGCAAGATGTTAAAATAGTCCAGACAAGGGATTACAAGCACTTGTATGAGTCGCTGTGTAGACTCTTGGGTGAGGAAGGGGTGGAAACTCCCAATGTTGTGAAGGAAGAACCTGCGGGACTTGGTGGTTCAAGAACTCAGATGGTCACCCAAGGTCACACAGAGGTTCAAGCAGTGAGTGAAGCATCAATCTGTGGGGAATCTTTTGCTTGGAGGAACAGGAGTTCTTTCTTCCCCCATGTTGACCTTCGGGTGGGGGGGTGGACATCCAGGCAGCAGTGTCAGTCGAGCGTGGAAAGCTTGAGCTTGTTGTCAGTGGGAGAAAAAGAAAAAGATTTGGGTGTCATCAGCATAGCAATGATCTGACATGTCATGAGCAGAGATAACTGGATCAGGTGATTTAGTGTAAAGTGAGAAGAAGAGAGGTCCAAGCTCTGAGCCCTGTGGGACACCGGTTAAAAGGGGGCGAGGCGAAGAGATAGACCCCCACTAGGCCGCCTGGTAGGGTCTGGAAGAAAAATATGCGGCAAACCATGCAAGGGCAAGAGAAGGATCCAGTGGTTGATGGTGAAAACCTTGAAAAGAAGTTGAAAATAGAGAGAATAAAGACTTGCTTTAGCCATTTTTTCTACCCATAGCTAATTATGGAGTACCCTGCATCTTCTGCTAGCTATGTCATGCATTGCAGCTTGTGGACACAGACTGCTTTGCTAGAACTAAAAATAATAATAATCATCATCATCATCATTAATGCACTTTCCCAGCATGTTGCAAATAGCGCAGAATATATAAAGATAACATAAATAAAAGTAAATGACAACATGATAACATGATTAGGACAATGAATACATCACCAACTTGTCATTGATAAATAAATAGGACAGGTAAATTATACAAATCATTTCAGTATCTTTTCTCATATGGATCATTTATTTTAATATCCATATATAGCAGTATATTCTATTTCCATTGCTGTCGGACAGACATCACATCACAGGGAACGGGGTCTGTGGGGTGAAGTGGGGGTGGGGGGTTGATCCGATCCGGTCTGCACCAGCTCATGTGGAGGCCAGTCATGACCCAGGGCGTACTGCAGAGGTCATCCTCTAAGAGCTCTTTATTCATTACCTGATTATTCACCCCACTGGAGCGCCCCCCCCCCCCCCAACCTCTCCTCCCTCTCCCACAGACCTGCCCCCCACATTTAAAGGCCAGTAGATTACAGTTTGTTCAGCTGGGGAATAGACACTGCAGCGTGTGGTTACAAAAGAGGTACACAGCAACAACACAGCCAGCCATGCTTCAGTGCTGCCTAAAGCTAAAACGAACTCCCTTGGTATTTTCTTGATACCAGTGTGAGAGTTTGGACTTGCTCTCCTACTGCTGTCATTGGTAGCATTTAGTCTGCCAGCACTCCGGCATTCAAGAAAAGGCTGAATTAACATCTCTTCAGAATCGCCCCGTAAACTTCCTTCTGGAAATTAAAAAAAAAAAATTTTGATTAGCATAATTATAAATACCCTATATTTCTGAGCAGCTGCAGATGACTGGTGTACCCACTGAATTTCTTTTGAGAAATACACGTCAGCCAAGTAGCCCTGTCGCTTGTTCAGTGGTTTAAAAAAAAAACTGCTATAGCATCAATTTAAAAAAATGATCAATGGGGGACACTGTGAAAAAACAATGGCGCCTCCAATTAGTTTGTACAGCACCTCTTCACTTTTTAAGAAACTTAGCCTTGAGTCTAGTGTGTGATATTTGGCAGGGTTATAAGCTGGCAGGGAAACATCCCTCTACCGTCCCCCCCCACCCCTTGCCATGACATCAGCACCTCCTCTGAAACTGTGAGTCTGGTCTCCGTGACGATGGCCATCTGGTCTGGCTCGTTCCAGCAACTGGTCCACAGTGCAGCGCACTGAGGCCAAGACCTCAGTCTGCATGTTAATGGCCTCCCAGGGTTCTCTCACATGCTGCTGTTTAATGTGTGTATTTATTTAACATGAATTCCTAATAAGAAAATAACCAGGAATCTCTCTGTTGCCAATGTTTTTATCAGCCATTTGTATCAACCGTGGTTGTTTAACATGTGGCATCATTGTACTGCATTTTGTATTTTTGTGTTGTGTGGTTGTATATTTTACAATGTATGTATTGGCTTCAACCAAAATGCCTTGCTGTGCCAATCAGACCAATACTCACTTTACTAATAATTAACACACAGAATTCAACCAGGTCAAATGTTTTGATTTGTCATTAAAATGCTGAAATTAAGCAAAGAGGTACGATAAAGTAGATGTTGAAAAACTAATAGTTTTTCTCCCACTAAAAATAATTAATGAATGAGAGAGAGCCAGGTAGACAACAAGATGAATTGCTTGATTTTTTTTCTAATGAATGTGAACACTGGACAAAGATACATCATTCTATATTGTGACCATTGCAATGCACAGCACCATAATTCTGTACATTTGACAGAAGAATGCAGCAATTGTATGCAATGCTGTATCAAGGACGACACAGAACAGTAAGCTGTTAGCTTTGAATAAGAATGGGAGGTAATCACTTTACCTCACAATGGGAGAGCTAACAGACAACAGACATTGTGACCAATGTCTGTAAGCCCCTCAGAGGAAGGAGAAGGCTCCACTGGATGCTGTGCTTTGCACGTTGTCCTTGAGGGATGGATGGTGACCATGCTCACTGACATTGCAGTGCACTTTCGCATATCACATGACTACAGTTTGCCATCCAAAGTAGTTCACTGGAATCCCACAGGGTTGGCATGAATCTTGAGAAGCCTCCCCAGATCCACCAGCGAAACCTGATTAATCTCATCAATGGCAACTCAGAGGGGTGAAGCCACTGGCTAAATTAAGGATTTTCCACCTCTTTCTTTCTGACATGTTTCCAGAAGAATTTCATGTCATAGGTAGGCCACATTTGAGGCACTGCTAAAGTGTCAGTAAGAAAAGGTAATGGGAGACGTCCTCAGTTGAACAACTCGCTGAGGGATTCTGCAGACGGACCTGTTGCTATGGGGACAAGCAGAGAGCGCTGTGCAGAAATTCTTTGAAGAGGCAAGTTCAGAACCGCATCGCTCTGAGAAAAACAACGGCAAACTCTCCCGCTGTAGTGTGTGCCCGTGTTGTAATGGTGAACCACAATTCAGGGTAGGCAGCCTTGGTACCCTCTATTTAATTAGAGGGGGAACTATTTATAGAAAGGGCTGCCATTCCTACACGGTCAACTTGATATGGATGCAAATACCCTCAAATTAAAGCTGACAGCCTGCACATTAACCTCATATTCATTGCACATCCAATGTGCTGGAGCGGGGCGTGCTCTTCTGGCACCTCCCATCGCTATGAACAAAAGCAGGACTTCCCCGACTGCAAGAAGAACCAGTCGCTGCATGACTCTCATTCTCGTTTGCTAGGCGCTAGAGTCAGTGAACGAGAGTCTGAAGTCGGAACCAGCCACTGCATGACTCTCATTCACGGGAGTCAGAACAAGAGGAGTTAAGGCAGGGATCCTCAATCTTATCCAGAAAGGGTCGGTGTGGGTGCAGGCTTTTGTTCGAACCAAGCCGTAACACACATGATTCTACTAATTGAGGTCCTTGGCAAAGACTCTAGTGGTTGATTAGTAGGAGCAGGTGTGTTACTGCTTGGTTGGAACAAAAGCCTGCACCCACACCGACCCTTTCTGGATAAGAGTTAAGGAACCGGTGAATGAAACTAATCCTTTAGGGAACTGAGTTGAATGATTTGTGTCCCTGAAAGGAACTGTAATGCCCATCACTAGTGGTAGGGGTATTATGGTTTGGGCACGTACTGGTTCACTTGGGATATAACTGCTGATAGCAGTAGAATGAATTCTGAAGTGTACAGAAGCATCTTATCTGCTCATGTTCAAGCAAATGCCTCCAGACTCATTGGATGGTGTTTCATCGTACAGCAAGACAATGAACCCAAACACACTGCTAAAGCAACAAAGGAGCAACAAAGAAGCCAAAAACTGGAATATTATTGACTGTCTAAGTTATTCACCTTGTCTGAAGCCCATTGACAATGAGTTTCATAAGCTGAAGAGAAAACTTTAGGCAACTAGCCCCTGAAACAAGCAGGAGCTGAAGATGTCTGCAGTGCAGGCCTGGCAGAGCATCAGCAGTGAAGACACTCAACAGCTGGTGACGTCTATGGGTTTCAGACTTCACACAGTTAATGCATGCAAAGGATAAAATCTTTGTCCCAAACATTATGAAGCTCACAGTATATATACACATGCATACATGTTACAGTCGGTAACTATTTCGACAGTGACACCAGTGTTGTTTTGGCTGTGTACTCCAGCACATTGAATTTTAAATGAAGCAATGACTATGAGGTTAAAATCTGCCAGCTTCAATTTGAGAATGTTTAAATTCATAATGGTTGATTCTTGTGGGAATTACAGCTCTTTTTATGCATAGTCCCCCATTTTAGGTAACTGGACAAATTAATAATCGTACATAAAGTCATCATATTTAGTACTTGGTTTCAAATATTTTGCATTAAATGACTGCCTGAAGTCTACTACCCATAGACATCAACAGATGTTATGTCCATAAGATGTTGTTCCACTGCCCTACAGTTTTTTAATGAGGATTTTAGGAAAGTCTAACTTGGTTGTTCTGTTCTAGAGGCCCTTGTGGTGAATCCTCTGAGGCTATGGTGGTATAGTTCTTAGTCCTCTCTTTATGTTAGTCTTTGATAAATCTATGCCTACAACCTGGTGGCTGTTCGTGATAATAATTGACAAAAAGGGGGTGTTTCTTCAAAATTAAAAGTCTTTTTAGGTCATTAGTGGTCTTCCATAGTCTACCAGGTTGTTTGCTATTGCTGCGCTCACCAGTGCATTGTTGCTTCTTAACAATGTACCAAACAATTTATTTTGAAACGCACAGTGTTTTGGCTATGTGTCTGAGTCTGACCGAGTATTCTGATTGTTCAGCCTCATGATAGTCTAGTTTATTGGAATTAGCACTTCTTTGGTCCCCATACTGAGGTATAACAGCAGCAGACTCCAAATCCTTTTTTAGTTTTCTTTTGGGTGAACTAATGATGCAACAGCACACATCTGGCCAAGAAACAGCTGAGCAGCCAACTACTTTTGGTCCTCTGAAATGGAGACTGTGTATAAAATGGGCTGCAATTCCTACAGGGATCACCCAGTATGGATGTAAATACCCACAGTCTTTATCCACATATCCACTGTTTAATTTCAAATACAATGTGGTGTACTACAGATCGATAGCCAGAAAAAAAATTGTGTGACTGTCTTAATACTTACGGATTTACCAGATTATGGTCAAGAGGAATGTCAAGGAAGAACTATCCGAACCATCGCAAAGCAATCGTCGCCGATACAGCGGACAAGGCAATCGCTGTCGATTACAGCAAAGCTTACTTTTGATATTCCCCCACTGTCAACATACATTTTGAATAATGTTTTGCTCAACCAGTTACGCCAGTGGCATGAAATGCAAAGAGCTTTGATACGAGAAAAAATAAAAACATGCCTACAGTCTATGTAAACATATAGCCTACGGAACCGTTTCCTCCATCCTGTCACTGGCAACATGTGTGTGATAATTACAGAGGGAACAAGGAGAGAGAGAGATGGCTTGGTAATTATAGAGCCGATACTAATTGCATGTAATTGCAAAGAGGTTCCAACGGTTCGTTTTTTTTCTGTCGTAGAACATTAGTGCCAAACACCCTGCGATCTCGCTCACTCTGTCTCTCTGCCCTCTCTCTCTCCCTCACACACTCACGCACGCACACGCGCACTGGCACACCTCCTTGAAGTGCATAGCCTGCTATACGCATTTGTAAATTACAGTGTGCGGAGATAGCGGCGAGTAAAGCCGACGTATTTGATGTGGACGACGACGCACAGAGCAGCTTACTGGTGAAAGAGACATGATTGACCGATAAGAAGGATTACAGCTGTTGTTTTTATACCCTAATATGGTCAATCTCAATAAACTAAAAGCGACATAGCATTGGTTGCACCCATGATAAAAATGGGTAGACATGCATGGGGACTGTGGACAAGAACGGGACGGTAAGACAACGCAATAGTAACGCTTCTGCCTGTAGTGAGATTAAAAGAACTGCCGTTGTACTTTATTTGACTTGCAGTTCCATCTACACGTAAACTACTGGGATGTCGTAATTCGACGAGTCATAAACACATTACTGTTGGCAAGCATCTAACGGAGAATGCAGTCATTCGGCAAGGCGGCAGATAGTGGAACAAGTGTATTCTCACCTTGCTATATGTAGTGTTTTATTAGTCAACACACATGCATTTAAATGGTTCTACTGTGGCCTTTTTTTAGTTTTCACCTATAGCCAATTTGTACCAACACATCGGTTACTGGTTTGCATCCTCATGTAACCTGTCTCTAGATGCGCGTGTATGTTTGTGTATTAGGTAATCAATGTGTTTGTTATCTTTTGCCCTGCAAATGCATTGTACTGTTTGCAGTGGCTGCTAAAGGAAACATTTTTTAAATGTCAATTTGAAACGTAACATATCGTAATCTGCATAGAGTCGGGTTGCTGCATAGCCTATGTGCCTTCTGCTAATACGCGCATATGTCCATGTAAATATATTTGAAGTAGGATAATCTTTTCAGCGAAGCGAGTTTTTTTCTTAGTAGTTAATTGTTTGACACTAATTTGTAGATTCTCCGAGTAATTTTCTTCAAGTACGTTTTCATGTCTGTTATATGCACGCAACTCGTTTTTCAGGACAGATAACGAGTCAAGGTAAGCTAACGTTTGCGCTCGTGACAAGTCAACCTTAGCAGTGACACTGGATAACTAGAAAATGGCACTACTTCGGCGTTCAGCACCACGGCATTCGTTTGCATCTGTTTGATATGATTCGATGATTGCTGATATTAGCCACGATTATTTCTGAAAATGTTCCACAACCATCTGCTGTGGCCACACACAGCTTTATCCAGTGACATCGCGCGTTATTAAATGATCTGGTGATTATGAATATTGACGTGTAAAACGCCTGATTGCTGCAGCAGGCTATATGTTGTAGTGCACTAGCTATGCTGTAGCCTAATACGCGCGATATTGGGTGTAGGGAATACACGGGGTATCCCATGAAGCAGGCGTCAGATTATACTGTGAACATGACGTAATGCCTCTGCACGGTTTAAGATGCTGTATATTCCTCTCGCGCAGTTCCCATTGAAAATGAAGCGTAAAATGGGTTCTTATTACCAGAGCACTACCCTGAAGCAATGCTGAAGTCAATAGTTTTCCGTTGCAGCGTTTATTAACTGTATGCCAGTAGCCGGGTAGCGCAAGACATTTGTGGTAGCTATAGCCTGATTGGGGGGATGTGGTCGAGCATGCGATGATGTGATTACAGAGCACTGAATTATTCAAGGTTATTTATTTGTTTGCTTGTTTATTTAACCGTGGTCCTCAAGTAGTGTTCCCTTGTTCCTGTGATGTTTTTCTTTCTCCCCGCCAGTAGCACTCTCCTTCATTGCATCCTATAATGTTTCTCTCTCCCCATATCAGTCTCGATTAATCATACTCTCATTCACTCTCTCCATTTCAGTTCACATGCTTTTAATTGATTAAATGCATGATAAAATACGAATAACAATAACAATGATGGATGATGATGAAACAAAATAATTATGAACTTATAAAATTGGCATCATCGGTTGTCCCTCAGGTTGTGACAGGCAACCACAGACGTTGCAGACAAGGGTGCATATATTCACTCTTTGCAGGTGTGGCTCATTATGAACTCCTAATTTATTTTGATGTAGTTTGTAGTTTTTTAGTTGTTTTTTTTTTAGAAAATGTATAAGTTGTCCAATGCAGAGAAACAAAATAGTGCCGTCCCTTCTGGTTATGTAACTGAAACTGAAAGGGCAAAAGTTAGCTCAGTTGGCAGAAAAAGACACTGGGTTGGGTCATGTTTTTAAACATAGCACAGCAGTCTTCTGGACTTTGGCCTTGTTTCAATCAATATGTTTCCAGAACTTTCAGAATAAATACAAGTAGATGTTTTTTTCACAAACATATTTTGCTAGTGAATTTTCGTGATCGCTGAATGCAAATAGCATTTTGGGGGGGAAAGTATCATTTTACACTGTAAGCTCAAGTCTAGGTCAAATACGAGAGTTGATTTAACTCTGAACATTTTACTGTGTATTTGGATAGAAGGAATTGACAGTTGAGAACAAGTCCTACATGGTTGTATCATCCTGGAAACAGGACATTTTTCAGGAACTCCCCCCCCCCCCCCCCAATTAATGTGCAATCATATTGAGTCTCAACCCTTTGCCCTTCTCCCAAATGCCAACAGAAGCTGCACTCTCCTCCCTTTCCAAATATTTGGCCAAAGTATTACCAGTGTGTCCTACTCTATTTGCTGTGGTAACAAAATTCAGTGTTCCACCCTTGAGCAAGGTTCTTCCCTTGGACTGGTTTTGCAGAATATCCAGTTGTACAACTGGATAATGCTAAAATGTAAACTACAGTAAGTGGTGTGCATTGAAATAAATGCTGCCATAGCACAGTGTGTTTGTGCACAGTTAGCCACTAGCTTCAGGCACACCCATGGCATGGGAACTTGCCTGTGTAGCTAATCGGAGAACCCTCAGTGGGTACAGAGCACATGCATGTCCCCGCCTGTTAGCTGCATCACCCCCTGCAGACGGAATAAGAGTGCGACTGTGCCTCTTGGCTGGCGATCTTGGTCTTTAGCATGGCGCGCTAACTGTATTTCTTGTGGTATGTGGCCCATAAAAGCTGCGGTTTTAAACCTGCTGCAGACTAACCTTAGCTACACTTGCGTGTATAGGGTATGCTGTTAACAAACCGTAAATAGTACCCTTAAAAAGAGCAGAGAGGTGTCATATTCTGTTCTGAGCGGATTCTATTTAGACAGCTTCCCACAGCAACACAAAAGAGTTCCTCTTCTATGATTTGGTTACCAGGTGAAATGGAAGAAAAAAGAAAGGAAAATTAGAAGCTTGGAAAATCCCTGTAAATTTCAAGCTGTGAGCACAAAAAAGTTCAGAAAACCAGGGCCCATTATGCCAATTTTCAATTTCTGAGCTGAGGCAATTGATTTTACCATTGCACTGTTATCGCTCTCTCTGTAACTCACACCAGTGTGTTCAGTTTTTCTCTAAGGCAGCAGTAACCAACCCTGTTCCTGGAGATCTGCCGCACTGTAGGCGTTCATTTCAACCCTAATTTGGCGCACCTGACTCTACTAATTAGCAGCTCACCAAGATGTTGCACTGTTGTATGAGGTGTGCTTTGTTAGGGTTGGAATGAAAACCTACAGGATAGTAGAACAGGGTTGATACCACTGCGCCAAGGGAATGTTCTCTGTCGATTTTCATCCCCTTGGTGAACTTTAGCTGTTGCCATTGAGGAAAAGTGTTTCCAAGGTTGACTCCGGTTTTTGAATCAGCCCTGTCAGCTTGTCGTGTTGCTTCGCTGTAGGTGCTTGCTGTAGGTCCACTATTGCAGTGGCTAGCTAACTACAAACTCTCCACTGGAACCTGGTCCCACCCCACAGGCCCTGTAGCCACACCCACCACTCAGAAAAGAGCCTATCTCTGAGAAACTTCCCAAACACATATTGGAAGAAGAAATACAGGCAGAGGAGCATGATTTTGGCAGATGCCATTTTGCCAGTGCATAGATATGACTTCCCTGGTTATTGGTTATTTTAGTATATTTTTAAGGTAAAAATCCTGCATAGTATGCCTTTATGGTGAGAAATATGTAACATCTTTGGCATCCATGAATTCAGTTTCTGTTGCGCACATTTATGTCTGTTGGACTCTTCTGTGATTTAAAAAATATTTCTCTCTCCCTCTACCTCCCTCACTTAACGCCTCCTGAAATGTGGCACAGTCGGGACAGAAATGCTGAATTGTAGATTTCTTGGCGCCAGTCAGCCTGACAGCAGCTGCTTTCTGTGCGAAGTGAGAAGCAACTGTCGCCTCTGTCGAACGACGCTGCATCCTGTACATGTTTTTTTTCATTGAGCAAAATTAAATGCCTGGCAGGGAGCTGTCTATGCGGTTATTACTGGTGTTGGTTTGATTACTTTCATAAAGCATCCTGGAACCTCAACATGCACTACAGTGATGATGTACCTAATTGTTCACCAACTTCCACCACCAGCACATAGCGCACACCCGGAGGACGAGTGGCAAGCAGATTAGTAGTAATCCCTCTCCAAACTTTCTCTAGAAGCCAATTCGGTGATATAGGCCTATTGAAAAAAGGGCAGTTGGGTTTTCTTCTCAAAATCAAAGTGTTTCTGAATTTGACACATCTATGGCAGTTCGGGTATTGAAAAACCTGTGATTAAGGTGAAATACTGTTTCGTTTTCAGATAAGCCCACGCCGTAAAATGTCCAGTGTTAATTCAACTTTAACAGAGTACATAAGAGTCCAGCAGAGACCTGCATGCACTCCGAACTTTCTATGTAAAGAAAAGCACCTATTTCAACTACACCTTCTTGTGGGAAAAATTGTTGATTTTATCTTGACCGTATCAGTACCATTGACTTATATTGAAATGGGTGGCTGAAGACCTATACTGGTCTCCTACTGCAACATCTCCCCACAAGACCAGGAAGTGGGATTCACAAACGAAGCCCGGTCTTTGCCGCTTCGATTCAATTGGGCCGTGACGTTATGATGTCAGTGGTCACTACAATGGATGAGAAATGTTCCTTCAGCATTTTCGGGCCGAGTGGCCAACTGCGGTCGGTAGCCAGGTGCCGACTGTGTTGCGCAGGTCATGGGTGGGTTCAGGTGGCCCAGGTTCATCTGGCGACCCGGCTGGGCGTGGGCATGTCCGTGGTCTGCATGCAGCCGCGTGTGGCGGTGGTCTTTCGATTTAAATCTGCTCTGTGTGAGTTTACAGGTGGCGCGTGGGGTGAAACAGGTGGCTGAGTCATGTGTTTTGAAGGAAAGCCATGGGTCTGTACTGAGGTCTGATACTTGTGGGTCCTGTGCAGTGTGGCTGCTCCATGGACACAGTTGGGGGATAATTGGACATTCCAAATTAGGGTGGGAATTGGACATGCACACCCCAGCATTGGGTGCCAGATTATTTAAAAGAAAAAAACTTAAACATTTCTATAACATTTCTGCCTTCTAATTTCGCAGCTGCAGTGGAGAGTGCATGGATAGAGAAGAGGCCTTGCGGCTGTAAGGTTGTGTGTTTGTTTCCCGGGCCATTTACAATTTGCAGTGGATTTATCACAAACGTTTCCACGCGTCTCAAAACCGAAAGCGTGTATATTGTCGACTTCTCAAAGCGTAAAACGCTTAAGTAGGGGCAGAGCTAAGGGGTCCCTAGAGGTGTGCAGTGTTTCCCACAGCAGACTGAGAAATAACCGAGAGAAAAACAAAGCTCGTGTCATGTATAGTGGTGATGAGAGTGCACTTTGCTAATCGTCGATATGGTTTATCGCCCAGCATTTCCTGGAAGTTGCCACATTCCTTCATTCAATTCCAAACCTATATGCTTGGCCCTCTAAAAAAGTGCTTTAAGATTTTTTATAGGAGCCTAACATTGGCAGGTTGCACATTTGGGTTTTTTATGTTTGCTATTCAATTTTTGAAAGGTTCAGTATTTCACACCATTCAGTTTTCATATTTTTTTATAAAAATAGTGAAATTGATTGATCATTATTGCATTTTGGTTTATATTTATTTCACTACAGTTACAATATATTTCAGTTCACTTCTTGTGTAATTTGTATAGGAAAACCAAGTACCACCAAATATCGTCATACCAATAATATTAAAAATATCATGGTATTTTGGCCATATTGCCCAGCCCTAATTAGAGTGAAATAACATACTTCATATGGGGACACAAGCAAATTCCTGTTGTTTATGAGCTAAAAAAGTATATACCAAAGTGTCAGCTCAAAAATATTTTTGGGTATATTAAATAATTAAGAGCAAATGTTGCCATGACATTCAGAGCATATTCAAGCATGCAAAATCTGTTTTATGTTTTATAACAGAAAGGACTGAACTGAGCGTCCGGTTGTGTCCACAATGTCATAGATTTGGCAGTTCAGAGCCTTAATATTGTCAGTTCTATATGTTAATTCTGCAATGCGGTTTATGTTTCTGCTCCCTCCGCTCACTCATGAAATATCTCCACAGGGGCTTTGCAGAATGTAGCAGACCATTCAGAGTGAGCTTTGCGCTCAGTAGAAGGAGCGTTTGAAACATAACAGTTGACAATTGAATAGGCCCCAAGAAACCAATATGACCCTTCTTGTCCAGCCCTGATTTAGGGTGTTCTCAGTGGTAAGAGGCTTGGTCCAGCTTAAGTTGAGCCATGCCATCGAATGGAGGCTAGACCGGGGTTAAGTATGTATTTTAAAATGCGTGAACCCTCGAGACACCAGTAAAACCCATTCAGAGCTACAACTCTTCTCTTCTGTGACTGAAGAAAAAAAATCATGTCGTTTTGCAGGCAAACGATGTGTTTTATTTAAACACTCTCAGGAATATGTTATCAGAATACTGGCATCTAAAGAGTTAAGCCTTTTTCAGATATGTTTGACTTTGGCCCTCCTTGTGATGACTGTGATTTGGCAAGGAGCCCTTGTGTCACTGCTTTTGTGATTATCATTATTAATTTGCCAGAGCATCTTACAAGGTCGTCATGGTAATGTAGGCTACATGTGGTGCTTGTCATGTAAGGGTTGTAAGAACAAGTACACACGTGCGGAATGGTGAGTAGCTCCACAGATGCTGTGTTGCCACCAGGTACTCAGCTCTGTGTGCCTGGAAAAAGGTTCTGCAGTTCCTACATGGTTCACCTGACATGGATGTAAATACCCTTATATTACAGCTGAGAGTCACTGTTTTATCCGCATGTTCATGCTTTCATTTCAAATCCGGTGTGCTGGAGTACAGAGCCAAAAAAAACACATTTTTGTGGGCCACCATTTTGTTTGCTATTGCTGAGCTCACCAGCGTTGGTTCTTAACAATGTAGCAAGAAGTTATTTTTACTACATGCTCAGTGTTTTGGACATGTCTCTGATTGATTTATTCTGATTATTCAGCCTCATAATGGCCTGAAATGACATTGTCATTGACATGTTGTGAGACAACAGTCCCAGACTCCATATGCAAATGCCACACCTGGAATAATCTTTTGATCTTTTGTTAGCTTTCTTGTGCATGAAATGCAACAACTCACAGTTGACCAAGAAACAGTTGAGCAACCTACTGTCCGATTACTTTTGGTCCCCTAATATGGTGAGATGACGTATAAAGAAAGGCTGTAATTATTATATGCATCACCCAATATTAATGAACAATGTCAGCCATTTTTCTCGCGGTAAATGTGCGCACTCGTCAGGGAATGCATTTAATGAAATGTAAGAGCTAGCGTTGCATCCCGTCTGCTTTGTACGTTTCTACACTGCCAAGGACCGGCCTCGTAGCTCCGGGCTTCGAGGGCACTGTTTGTGGAGTTTCAGTACCGATACCCCCGCTTACTTTCCCCAAGGAAGGAATTCCTCTGGAAAAAGTCAAAATGAACAGAATCAGTTCATAAACAATTTATTCACCGCAGTGCACGCTGATAAACAGTGCACAGCACGAAAAGAAAATGAAAAACGGATAAAGAAAGAACGCAGATATTTGGGTCAACGGACTGTCATTAGCGCGTTCAGAATCCTTACGCACCAAAGCAAAGCCTTTTTGACATTGGACAGAGGCGCAAGCCCCTTTGGTGTCCTTGTAGCTTGTCTATATCCGTGTAGCCTCTGTAGAACACGTGGCCTTTAGTCTTTAAGCCTTCAGTGGGGCCCTGTCTGCTTTGGCGGGACTTGGTTTCTACAATTCCTATTTATTTTCAAGGCTTTGTGCGGTATTTCATTGAAGGACGCGAGAGGCTTGACTTTTGGGGTTCGGTGTCGCTATTCCTAAAAGGGAATTCTCGGGAGTAAAATGATCAAACAGTTCATTATCATTTATTCACTGCAGTGCTTATAATACATGCATCCATAATGCAAATGAACGTGACTGAAAGAACTGTATTTTGGGGCCAATCTCTTGTCTGCACACTTAGGATCATTTGACCATGTTAAACTCTGAAGTCCTCCACATGACTTACTCCCTTCTGCGTGATCGCTCGGTTTGGTTTCTGTTGCGTCTCTTCCCAATGGGTGGCGCTCCATTATGTGGTTCATGAGCAAACCCACAGACCCCCTGGAGAGTTGCTTGCACCAGTCAGGGTTAGCATAAATGATTTTTTGGTATGTGAACTTGGGGAAGCTGTGTAACGCTAATATAGTAGCGCATGGGAGGAGGTGTGTGGTTAATTACGTGTGGTGGTGAAGCTGGTTCGCACCTCGCTGTTTTATTTTCTCACGGTTTCTGTCGCAAACCGTGCTGTTCTCATTAGCATTTTTATAGAGGCTGAAAAAAATTCTCCTTCACCACATCCTTTTCAGTGAAACATGCGATCTGGTTCGTTCAGAGTGCTTCATTTTCTGTTCAGTTGTTTTGATTTTAGATTTCTAGTCCAAATTTGACCTTAGTATTTGACAAATTTAAAGGCAAGTTTTAGCTTTTCTTTCAAATCTCAGATTGGTGGTTTCAGCAATCAATTATGAATTCATTATCATACATTTTCTGAAATGTGCTTGTGAATAAAAAACAACACTTGAATAAAATTGCAATGGCAAAGTTAAGAGAAAAGCTTCATTACAATCAGACCAGTGTTTTGAAGTACTATTGACACTTCAACCAAACAGAGCAATAATAACTCGCTGAAGGTTGTCCATGGAAACGGACGGGAATGAAACTGAGGTGAATTGCACGCAGGAGGATGCAGCCGCTAAGTGACCTCGTGCTCTTCGGAAAAGTGTACGTCACGGGTGGACAGGTGCCAGAGGGAAATGCCCGTTGGGTCGTGTTCAGAAACCCACCCCGGGGTGTACAGTGCAGAAGTGGCCAGAAACTAAAAGTCCTGCCGTGTGTTTATTCCACCCGTTAACTCAGGGAGCTGATTTCACTAACTAGTTATACAACGTCGCTGTAGCACCGTGCTAATTAGCAATTCCAGCTAATCGGAACAAAATACCGTGGAGGACTTTTACTTTCTGAACCGGGAGTTTCCGCCACTGGTGTGGTGGCTGTTGTGGTGGCTCCGCTGGGCACAGGTGAAAGTGAAATATAGTGTCTTCCCTGACCGTGAATAATTCAGGTCCAGCCTCTGCAATATCGAGCAGCAGCCAGCCAGGCCCCTTTCGGCAATAACACTGCCAAACCGAAAACCGCGCTTTATGAATAGTGGAGGCATTTAGTGGAGTCGAAGAGCTTGGCCCGTCGCAAGAAGGTCACGGGAACACTTTCCATCAAAGTAATGGCCAAGGCACCTCACCTGAGTTGCTTCAGTGACTTAATGTCCAGGTTTGTAAACAGATGATGTGTTCACTGTGAGTTTTGTAAGTTGTCCCGAAGAACAAATGTCAGCTAATAACTTGTAAGTGACAGCAAGAGAGGATAACAACAGTTTTAGTCCCAATTTCAACAAAGTTTTATTCTCAATTTCTTTGTCTTTGCTATTTTTGGAATGCATTCGACGGTAGGAATTTGCCAACCGAGGGAGGAACTGTCTGCAAACTCCACTCTTTAACGTTAGTGTTAATCCCTGTCAGAGCTGCTGTCATCTCACTGACCTTGACATGCTTTAGCTTCTCTACTCTGTTAAGCCAGTGGCAAGGGGCTATGATTTTGACTGCATCAGATCTGAGTATGGTAGTACAACCAATGACTGTGCACGGCCTTTGAGTCTTCCAGGTTGTGAACATATAGAGGCCTGTGTATCGACCTATATATTTTGTGTTTCCTTGTAGAAATTAAGCGCTGGCAGCTTGCCTGAATGTGTATATGTAAATACTACTTTTTGAAAAATCACAGTCTTTTTTTTGCTGCTGATGTAACTCAGATGACGAGCAGAGGACGTCTTATGTGATGTTGACAAGTGTACTGTCGTGGAGTTGTTCCCGCAGTGCAGGGGAATAGCAGCGCAGTGTTTAGCCTCTTTAATTCTGTTTAATTCGCTGTCTGTGAAGAGGGGGCTCTTTGCAGTTTACAGCCAGCTGCTGAAGCCTCTACAAAGCACTGCTGCTGTAATCCCTTTCCTTCAAGCCAAGGACAAAACTGCCGCACAGAGCAGAGAGTCAGTGAAAGAGTAAAAAAACAGTTAATGACTATTTTTCCTCCATTCAAGTGTGTCTACCCACATCAGACTTTATCTTCCCTACTGGTGACTGGCTTCACAGAGACTGTTAATGCAATTGCTAAGTTGAAAATGTTTTTCTCAAAAAAAGGACATCAATGGGAGATGTAGTGTCGTGTAGTACAGTGTATGGTCATCTTATGCATCTAATAACCCACCTCAACACATCAGTGAGTTTACACTCACAGGTCAGGAACCAGCATCCTAAAGGGCGTGTTAATTTATTAAGTATTAATTACGATTCATTGTTTCTAAAAAGGCCCTTGAATACAGTCTAATGCAACAGAGAACTACCTAAGAAGGATGGCATTAAATTGCATGTTTTGCTGCTTAGTGACAGGCTCTACTTGTCAAGTCATGTGACCTTGAGGTGTGATTAATTAGCATATCCCTGAGGGATGGCTAAGTTTCTCTTCCTTGTTTGGTTACATGGAGACAAGCCTGATGTGCAGATTCAACCACAGTGCAAATAAAGTATGTCTGACTCTAGAAAACTTGACTGCAGTGTTTTGGAAAAAAAAATAATGCTGATTGTATTCTGACTGCATCTCCCAGTGTTTGCTGCCAAGTGTAAACTGGCAGCATATGACTAAATGTGTGATAAACATTGTCACTGTGCACTTGAGAATGCCAATGCAGGTGTTGCAAGGGGTGCAATGTCAGCCTGAGGGATAACTTCACTACTGCAGAGAGAGAGGGAGAGAGAGAGAGAGAGAGAGGGGTGGGGTGGGAGAGAAAGATGGGAAAGAGGTAAAGAGATAAGAAATGGTGTAAGAGAAAGGGGGGTTTGCTATGCAGCAGTCTGCCCAGTCTCCAGAGAATGTATCTGTGAGAACAGCCGAACACACCCACAAACACGCATGCACACACCCACACACACACACACGCATGCACACACCCACACACACACACACACCACACCCACACACCCACACAAACGCACACGGCGTACATGCACACACAGGTACATGCGCACACACACACACACACACATACACAGGCACACACATGCTTTTTCCTTCTGCCTGTATTTTCTCCACTTCAATTATTAGTATTATCTCCACTTCAAAAAAGAAACTGGTTAGCAAGTGACTGCGGGTAAAGTATGTATTTGGGGTTTGTTCGTACTTTCCTACATTGAAAAATGATTCCTGTCTACTGTGTTACGTTCTTGACCATGACAGTTATGTCGGCAGCATGCCATGTAAACTTCGGAACCTAGCAAACCAAACCTCACAGAGGGTGATTCAACTGTTATGGTTTGAAAACTGCAATAACTAAGTTCACACATTAAAATACTCAGTGGTCTGTACCGGATGACAAAAAGTTGCCTACATCCTTCAAAGACATGGTGAGAAGTGTATTCATTCTTCATCCTGATACATTAAAAATGAAAATGGCCTGGTTTCAGTCACTTTGATTACCAATTTATAGCCTTTAAATGTTTCTCTACAAATGCAATTATATTTAAAAAATGCAACTTAGTGAGCTAATTTTGTTTAAAAAAAGAAATGAACTTTCTCATTTGTAATTTGATTCAAAATTATGGGCAAGTATTGATTGAATACTGGCAAAAGCAGGAACCTGTGCCATTGAGTAGCACAGCTGTAGGTTGTAAAACTTCAGATCCAATAGTGGCAAACATTTGTGATTAATTTCCAGGTGCATTTTTCCAGGTTGTGCTATATTACCTATTAATTAACAATGAGACATAGCGATGTGGAGGTGACTATGCATTTAGTCAAACCCTCAATAAGATGTGCAGTGTAAACTGGTGTAGTCTGCCTTTAACAGCATGTCCAGAATTTGTGGTGTAAAATGTGTTTTTCTTGCAGAGGTATTCTGTCATTTCCATTAAAGCCTGGCTTCAAATGTATTTAACTTTCCCTCTTGTGCCCGGCAGAAATTTATGGATACTCTGTAATTTAGTGTTTCCCTCCCTTACAACCCAGCCAGTGTGTGGGTGTATAGGTATGAGAGCTTTTATAAGCTGGTGTTCAAAGTCTGCCATTTTGTCTAGGTAACAGCTGGCAGTGCAATCCCTGCTCTGACTGCCACCTCCAAAATTAAAATGGATTTTCTGAAGAGAATCCAGATTTCAAGATGGAGTTTCTATTCTATTATTTTATGAAAAGTAATTCATTTAATCTAAACTGCAAGAACATCTTGCCACTGGATATTATTAAAATGAAACATGTTTTTGAAAAATCAGTTAGGCTACTCTTTCTATGAATGGCCCTTCATAAGAGCTGTATAGCTCCATCGTAAGCTCGACATCGCATCTTCATAAGCCCTATGAAGACATAAATTGCTTTTGTCAACAGCAGCAATTATGCATGTGGTATCTGTCAATTGGTATGTCATGGTAATATCACTTTCTGAATATGAGGTGACATAACTCAATAAGGGACATGAGCATTTATGAATATTAATGCAATGATTATGACATTGCTATGTACTGCTGATCAAGGAGTTAAATAGGTCATATGAACTATATGAAATCTACTGCATTAACAAAGGTCACCGTGTACTAACAAGTGATACTGTTTATAAATGTGGAAACAAGAATTAAGACACAAATGTTTTGTTCTTTTGTCTCTTGCAGGGGCATCTTAACCTGAAAGCAATTTGATGGGGAAAACGAGAAGAGTCCCTTTAAGATGACACGCACCGACCCGCCTGATCTACTGGCATCAACTGCGTACCGAGATATAGAAGCCAGCCCTGCCTCCACGCGTTCTGCGCACTTGTACCCTTCCGCAAAAAAATGTGATGGTCACTGGCTCCCCGGCACACTGGAGGATAACCAGGAGTGGATTAACAAGAGGCGCTGTCGTAGCTTTGACCTGGAGTCGCTCAGCGACTCGAGATATTGCACATCCCTGATGGAGTACACGTACCGGAGGGTCGAGAGGCATGCCGTTCACCCGGACCTGGCCTGGAATGCTCTGGCCCAGCAGGGCCAACAGCGGTTTTCTTCGCCTGACCTCATCAGTCACCGGCTGCCCGCTCAGTACATTGCCACCGTCAGCAACCACAACACCACCGTGGTCTCTGAGCCGGGTGGGCCCGAGCTCAAGCGGCGGGCGCGGTCCAAAAGTGCACCGCGGGTGAAGACTGGCTTCAGTCGCGTGCCCTGTGAGGCGTCCCCGCCTGTCGCAAGGAGGGGGCGAGAGGTCAGCCGGGCCCCGCGGGACCCCCCCAGGAAGCCCGAGGGGTCTCCAAGGCGGGAACCCACCCACAACACCCCCCCAAGCCGGCCGCTCGTCAACGAAGTGCATCCCATCAAGCTGCAGCCTCAGAGAGGTGACACCAGTCGGTACTCACCCCTCTATGTTCCTGATTGCTTCGTTAAGGAGAGCCGGCCTGAAAGGCAGCATCAGCAGCAGCAGCAGCAGCAGCAGCAGCCGGCCACCAGCCCCCATGTCCGGTGCCGGGTGGACATCAAGCCAGATGCAGCCGTCCTGCACCATGCTGGGAAGAAGCTTCCAATGACACCCCCCTATCCTGCAGAGGTTCCCTGGCAACGCTACCACATTGCTGGAGGCCACAGCCTGACTGTGCCTCGACACATCCCCGCCTCCAGGACGGCCACACCCACCTCTGATTCCTACAGCAGTGAATACCGTCTTGCTTACCCCTACTCCAGCAGCGCTCCCAGTGGCTATGTCCAGCCCCAGCCCGTGGAGATCCCCCTGCAGAGGATGCCCTCCCCACGGGAGTACTACGGGAGGGAGCGGAGGGCCTTCTCTAGCCCTAACGTGCTGACCAAATTCTTCTATGCTGATGACCCTGTGAGCTACCCCAGTCCAGGGCCAGGGCCACACCCGAGGACTTACTACCAGGAGGACCTTTACAGCAATCCCAGCCCAACCCTCACCCCAAAAATGCAGTACTTTCAGCAGAATCCCAGAGCTCGAGTGGTCCATACCTCCCCAAGTCGGTCATACTATGGTGATATGGAGCCGTACCCCATCCCTTACTCTTACCCATTGCAAGCCATGTATCCCAAATCTTACGCCACATCTGAGCCGGGACCATACATCATCCAAACGCCCCCTGCCAGGACCTACTACACGGAGGATCCCCGCACTTACCCTGTCCAAACCGTCCCACCCAAGATCTTCTATGTCCATGAGCGTTTTACCCCTCCGCCCGAACACCACATGCCCTCCAGGGGATATCACACGGAGGGACGTGTTCGGCAGGCTCGGGTGTGCCAGCCACAGGCGGATGACTGGTATGGCTCAGAGGTGTCAGGCCATAGCACCCGCCACCCTTCTTCCCAGGCCTCACAGTACACCCCACCCAGGGTGCGGCAGGAGCCTGAGCTGACCCATTGGTATGCCAGCCCCTGCATGGAAAACCCCAAAGTGGGGACTGATGCCCCCCGGAGCTACTCCAAATCGTGGGACAATATCCTGGACACGCGGGTCGAAAGGGAGCAGCCAAGGGAGCGTCAGCAGCAGCAGCTACGGAGACAAAGCCATGATGATCTCCTCTACCAGGGCAAGCAGACGTTGTCCCCCCCTAATGACGACAGGCGACAGCCCGTGGTGGTCAACCTCTCTAGCTCGCCTCGCCGCTATGCGGCCCTGTCCCTGTCAGACAACTCCCTCATTGACAGAAGTCCCACGGAGGGTGGTGGGAGGCTCGGTGGAGGCCCCGGGAAGCCCTGGTTTGTGACACCAGAGATCACTATCACAGACAACGACATCCACCAGGGTGGCAAACCCGATAGGAAGCATGCTGAGGAGGAGGTACGTCCTCGTTCCCCAAGCTGGGATGCCCTGGACTCTGAAGCTGGGCCATCTGCAAAGGTATCATACCCAGAGACCGTCTCCTGTTCCGCAGTAGACCCCACCACCGCCAAAGAGAAGACCCATGACAGCTCCTCCCTGCAGCAGAGTCTGGAGCAGCTCGATGAGCTGCTGGCTGACCTTGTCATCGACTACAAGCCCCCAGCCAGCAGAAGGCCCAGCGAGGACCTTCTGGGGCAGCTTAAGAAACTGATTGGTGAGGATGAGGTGAAGACAACAAGAACACCATTGCCAAAAAAGGGTCGGTCCAGAGAATTTGACTCCCCGGGCCCTTTGAAGAAGCAGCCCCAGCCGGCTTTCACAAAAATGATCCCTGGTGGCCCACCAGGAGACCTGGACAGTGGCTGCGACGGGCTTCAGCAGAGGAGCGCGGAGGAGTGCTCACCGGATGAGAGCACAGATGAGGATGACACCATGATGTGCTCCAACAGCAAGTGCCAGCGTACCGAAACCCTCTTCAATGCTTGCCTCTACTTTAAGTCCTGCCACAGCTGCTATACCTATTACTGCTCTCGCAACTGCCGACGGGAGGACTGGGACATCCACAAGGAGAGTTGCCTTTATGGCCGTGTGGGAAGCGTCTGCCGCCATGTCATCAAGTTCTGCCGAGAGACTGCAGAGGTCCACAAGGCCTTCTCCCGCATTGCCAAAGTCGGCTACCTTTCCCGGGGCAGGGGGGTCCTCTTCCTGGGTTTCCCCAGCCAAGGTTCGTCTGGAAACTTCCTCCGGTATGGCTTGGAGAGCCTGCTCATGTCCCCTACTTACCTATCCCTGCGTGAGCTGGACAGCTTCAAGGACAATCTGGGAGAGTACTGCAGGGAGCTCCAGGCAGCTGGGGATGAGTACGACCCAAGCGAATGCTTCCTCCTGAACGTGTCCATTGCCGTGGGCGATCAAGTGCCTGACAGGCCCTCACCAAGGGTCCAAGCCCCAACCGTCAGGAAATATGCCAAGGTGTCATTGGCCTCCTACAGCCCCGAGCGGAAGGCTGCAGTGGCAGCCGCTGCAGCCGCGCGGAAGGACGGTGACATGGAGACGCTGATCCTCACTCCACCCCCTGGAATGGCCGACATTGATCTGGAAGGTGAGGCAGGGCGGAAGGCCCGTGAAATCTGCTTCATCAACATCCAGAGGGAGCTGAGGACCCGGGGGGTCTTCCTACGTCACGAATACCCCCAGGTCTACCGCCAGCTGTGTGACTTTGTGGAGACCAATGAAAGGTTCACACCAACCACTATCTACCCCATTGACAAGAGGACTGGAAAGCAGTTCATGTGCATGATCATGGCTGCATCTGAGCCCAGGACACTCGACTGGGTGGCAACCCCAAATCTCCTTGATGACATCATATAGTATGCAGAGTATGACAGAGTATTGTTCATGAATTTCATTTCACAGCTCATTGTCATGTAGTACAGACAGAGACCTTTGGAGCATGTTCAAGACTTGACCCAGTGCCAGATACTCTCTGGACTGTAGGTAAACAGTGAGTCTAAACAGACTGAATGGCCTGTTCACATCATTACCTACTCTTATGTTCTTATAATCACATGCACTGTTGATGTACTGTATGTACAGTGTATGTATATACCATATCTATATATCAAGTCTGTGTATGTATGCAGATACAAATCATTTTTACTACAGAAAAAGAGATATGTAGTCACATCTGGGTGACTGGTATTGTTTGCATCAGGAAAATAATACAGTGCACTGGAATTGAAAAGCACAGTGCAGTATTTGCTGTGATCATCTTGGTTTTATACTGTTCTGTGTCTGATTTATGGCCAACACTGATATTGCAGATACATCCCTAACCCAATTTTCTGCATGTCCACCAGTCTCGCCTTCATCTGTCAAGTGTGGTTTATTGATATAGTCTGTACTCAGGACAGTAAAACATTTTGAGTTCTTAGTCGCTCTGCATGGTAGCAACACTGACAGCAAAGTTTTAAAATAAGTAGTGCAGAGACAGCTGGCCATTTCCCTGTGGTTGATTTGGGGGGTAAAATCCTGTATTGCCATTATATTTGCATAAAAATGCTATGGTCACTGTCTGAAGGGGCATTACATTTTGAGGTTTGGCATCTTTTCTTCCCTGGTTCTGTTACACAAGTAGGGCTTCCGGTCTCTACCAGAGACAGTTCTGCATTGATTGTGTTTCAAACTTGGCATAAAATGTGGTTCTTGCTGTTGTATAGAACTCTGTACATGCTTAGTCAAAGGTCATGTTAACTGAGGTTTATTTTGTAGAATTGTTCTGTGTTATTTCTCCAGCTCAGCGGGCCAGTACACATGACTTGAGTTGGCTTGACATAAATGTTTTCCAGGCAGTTAAATGTATGGAATTTCATGTCACTTTTACCATTTAAAAATTCTGTATTACAACCACACACGCACACATATCCAGCCTCTAATTCAGCCTCTTATGCATATATGTTAATACAGTTTTACAGAACCATGTAACATGTACATATTTTTAATTCACTGACCTTTATTTCCAGTCTAATGGGGAAACATTAGACTGGAATGTTGCATGTAGCATTTTGTGTCATGTCATGGAAAAAACATTTCATATGATGATACATTTCCACAAGGGGAGAATATTTTGTATTGTGAAACATATTTAGTTTGCTAATTACCCATTAAATGTAAAGGTAGCACTACCAAAGTATCTTTTTGCTTTGGATAAGAGACAAAAACAAATGTTAAAGCATCTTAGCGGTGTTCTGACTTAAGTCTTATGTACTTGTAAATCAGTTAGATGATTTCATGAAATCTCAAAATGAAAGCATATAATGTCAGTCCATGAAGTTGAACTGAGATGGTGTTCTATATGGATTCTATATCCTGGCGGTCTTGCAAAATGATGCAGTTATAGACTGTGATAAAGTAAGCAGAAAGAAAGCTATGCTGCACTAATCTTCCTAAAATGAATTTACTGTAATGCTGCCAAGGCTGATGTACTGTACTGTATCCTCCATTGTTTCTCTTAGCCAGAGGTTCCCAACCCTGGTAGTGCAACACGCCAGTGTGTGCTTCTTTTTGGGCCAGCCATTATTACAGTTTGTTTGGTATAACTGGATGTTAATTGTTTTTCATAAAACACTTTGAATGTATAATTAGGGATTATTTACCTCACCAAGAGATATTTCTGTGATATTAATATCATTAATATTCTATAGTCATTTGAAGACTTCATGAGATCAGTTCTCAGGCAAGTTATGCTTTAATTTCTTGTAATATACTGGGGCAAATTATTCCTTTTGAAAGATGTCTTGAATTTTCTGGCAAAGCCAGGGTTGGGAGCTCCTGCACTTGCCAATTGTGGGATTCAAGTGGGTTTTGAGTGCTCACTTGAATTTACTTTTAAAGTGCTCTACTGGGTGAAATGAAAGATTTGCGGTTTGAGTGATAAGACCTAAAGACTTGAAGTGCTATTTAAAAGGCATTACCTACATTACCATGTTACACAGATTATATGGCTTGTACTGTAGCAACTGTAATATGTGTGATATTAGATGACAATTCTCACCTGAAGCCATTTGAGATATAAGACACATCCTGAAACTTAAAAGGAACCTGAAATCATAACTTTGAATAATTCCAGAGAAGATAATATACTTATTATGAATACATCAGGAAACATTCTGGCAACATAGCTGTAATATCCTTGAGTGCTTTCTTTGGGGACAAAAGTACGGTATATTTGTATAGCACAAGCCTGTTATGGTTATAAAAACAGTCCCCAAACTATACAAAACAACAATGAAGATGTGCTTAGAAAGGGTTTGAATAATTGATCAGAAGTGATACATGTTAATTATTAATTTGCTTTAAACCATTTAAATTAATCATTATGTGCTTGTTCAGATGTCTTAACCTTCTAGATTCAACCCTGATGGATTTTATAAATGCCAAAAGCGAGCAGAAATCGGCAAAGGTGCTCTTCGGAAATTGGCGAGAACTGCAAAACTGTAAAAAAAAGAAAAGGATTATCACGCACTGCTGGGAAGGTGCTCACTGGGAGTGATAGTGATCCCAGAATGCTGTGTGCTGTACGTGATGCGCACCGTGTGATTTAATGTGTTGAACCGAACTATGATTTCAGCGTGCACGTGCCAAACTATATCAAGAGACATGGCAGAATGCATTTCTACTCTATGAAAAGTATGTAAGTGTGCAGTGTATGTGTTAGAAAAAGTATTTACTACAAAGACTTAATAAATATTACAAATGACAGGGTGAATCCCCAAAAATAGCAGAAAAAGTCGTCAGACCAATGTGTTACAAATTCTTAGAAAGGTCAGGTCACTTTGATCTGCGATCTGAAGACACACACTAATCTGGGCATAATATGTCATCCCATCAGTGCTACAAGAGATCAGCTGTTTAACCAAAAAGGGAAACAAATCTTTATTTTCTGAGCATAATCAGCAGTCAGAGAGTGAGTAGCTTAAATATGAACTTATTTATCTGTTTCCAGACCTATGTGATAAACGAAACTCAATGGAAGAACTGTACAACCTAGCTGGAGTTTAAAAATGTGGCATTCTGATTTAAAGTTCCCCATGGAACGAAGCAAAAAGTGTTCCCAAACACAGCTGTATGAATATATCTACAGATGTGGAAAAGAAAGCCAGCTTGGCCCTTAAAGCACATGCTACAGATATTATGTCAAGACAGACTTGTACAGATGCAATGAGGGCAACGATCCCATTGGCTGCATGTTACTTTGTATCACGATGATGATTATTTTATTGAATATAAAAAAATGCTTGACAACCTAATATTTTTGAAAAACAGAAAAAAATTATAATATTTTGTTTCAGAAAATACATATATATTATATTCTATTTATTGCATTTTAAAAAATTGCCTACTGTAGCAAAGGGAATCAGGATTTTTTCCTGATGGCTGAGTTGCAGTTTCCATATGAAATCAGGGGGGTTGTGAAGAAAAACACTGTTAATTTACAAAATTTTGCTGTTTTGCTGATTCTTTTATTTTCATGATTTTTGTCCCTCCCTATGTATGAGTGTGTTGTTTATACATCATGTGTTTAATAAATGAAGTGGGGAGAGTGAGAAAGGGACACACCGAAGTCTGGGTCAGTTTGTGGTGTGAATTCTCATCTGCATTCAGCTGAACACTGAGAGTGTTTTGAGATTAGTGTGTTTCAGACAAAGGGGTCCTTTCGAGATGTTTTTAGGCAACAGCAGGGGTTGGGCAGTGAGTGTATATGTGTTTGTGTGAGAGTGAGAAGGCTGTGTGTGTATGTGTTTGTGTGTGTGCAGTTCAATTACACATACTTCACATACAGCATACTTCTGCTGTTTCCCCATAGGGTCTGGACATCCTGAAGTCATTTGTATTTAAAAAATGTGAGTTACACTCAAATATTTGAATCTACACCCTTCTGGTTACAAGTCCACTACCATCATCAATCTGTATAAATATTTTTTAAGTGGCTTGAGTCTGCAGTGTAGGGTATATTCTTCCCCAGCTGCACCCCCCACGCCCCCCAACTTCCCCCACACCCTCCCCCCCTTCCCCCCCACCCTCCCTTCCACCGACGTTTGAAATGCATAGGCGCAGTGGACCCTGTGATCATTATGCATGCTTCTCCAGTCTTCACTGTAACAGTGCTCAAGGGAAAACCTGTCCACCCTGGGGGTCCCCAAAATATAGGTCATGTCCATCAGCAGGGAGTCGGGGGGGGAGGGGCGATGGGACCAAGCCAGTCTCCAAAAAGGATTTTCTCCACAGCGAAAGAGGATTGGGAGTGTGAAAACCTTGATTTCCACTTGAGTGGGGAGAACAGCCTTGATCTAACGAGGGTACTATTAATAGACTAAAAACACAGGCACCACGCTTCACCGAGCAAATAAAAATACTCAAAGATGGAGCAGAGAAATTGCTATGACGATGCGCACTGAGGCGGTCTCCTTCCGGCACCGGGGTTAAGGGCCCCTCAGCAGGGCTGGTAATCAGTCCGCCATCTTTAGCGGGCCGTGGCGGCTCAATGTGGGAGACGGCGAGGGAGAAGGAGGAGGGGAGGGTGAGGAACAGCAGCTAGATTAGCGCTACGGGGCAGTGAGCAGAGTGAAAGGGAGAGAGAAGCGTAGAAGAAATGTAAAGAGGATGGGAGAGACGCAGGGAGGAAAGGTCACGGAGGAGGAGAGCGGGGAGGAAGTACAAAATGGGAGAAAGAAAGACGTAGAACAAATAGAGGTTGAGAGATACAGAGAGTAGGAGGCCAATCTGTTTGCATGTGGTCTGTATGTGATGCGCTCCAATGTGATGTAATGCATTATAGTGCTATTCAGGTAGTGACCTGGTGGCCAGGGGGCGGTCACTATGTATCTGAATGGTGATAAATCACGTGTGACATAATAGAAAAAAAAAGAAAAAAATTATTATTATTAATAATAATAATAATAATAATAATAATAATAATAATAATAATAATAAATAAATTTAAAAAAAATAATAATAACAATCATCATCATCATCATCATCATCATCATCATCATCATATCTACAGTATGCCATTGGCAACCCTGCTTCTGATTGACACTTGAAACGCCACAGGGGTCAAACTGATTGTTGTGACTATTTAAGGTAGTGTGGAATCTTGGCAGTTCCAGTGTTAAAGATAAAGAAAGAATTTACCCACACACTGTTTACAGTGATCCCAGCAATTTATAAACAAACATGGTCTGCTGTAGGTTGCCTGTGTGTCTGGTTAATAATTCATGTTCTGGAGTCTCAGTGACAGCCTGGTGAAAAACAATGATGCAATCCCAAAGCCAGTGGAAATTAATTCATTCATTCATTCATTCATTCATTCATTCATTCATTCATTCGTTTCCTATTCCAAGTCATTTTTGCCTTCATTAAGAAGATAATAAATAAACATTACAATATCCAAAAACATACATTTTAATATAGCCATTTTTGAATGAGATCAACAAGACAACAATGGATTACCATTTAAAATGGGCATTTCTCTATTTTAATACAAGATACAGCAGACATGGGCAGCACGGTGATGCAGTGGGTAGCACTGTCGCCTCACAGCAAGAAGGTCATGGATTCGAATCTCGACTTGGGGCCTTTCTGTGTGGAGTTTGCATGTTCTCCTCATGTCCACATGGGTTTCCTCTGGGTACTCCGGTTTCCTCCCACAGTCCAAAGACATGCAAGTATGCCGATTGAAGACCCTAAATTGCCCATAGGTACGAGTGTGTGAGTGAATGGTGTGTGTGCCCTGCGATAGATTGGCGGCCTGTCCAGGGTGTATTCCTGCCTCTCGCCCAATGCACGCTGGGATAGGCTCCAGCACCCACTGCGACCCTGCTCAGGATAAGCGGGTATAGATAATGGATGGATACAGCAGACATACAGCTTACAAGGCATAATCGGAAGAACAGTCATCCAGGGTAGACGGTATTCAGTGGAAATTTAATTGCATTATTTTTTATTTTAATGCAAAATGTTGAAATACTTGAAATACTGATTCAGATAACATTAAGAGAAGGAAGAGCAAAGGTTAAACACAGTTATTTGTTTTTCTAAACCTGCGTTGTGTGTTCAAAAGCATTTATTTGCTGTTAGCGTGCTGCAGTATTGAAACTGAGGGAACTTCCATAAAATAAGCCGACAGTATAATATGTGAAAGGAAAGCTATGTGTTCACCAAGCAGACAGAAAATATTCCTTTACTTCACACTACATTTGTCCTTCTGGAAGATGATAGGATTCTACAGTCAGACAGTGTTAAATGACAAACCAAAGTAGTTCATCTTGAGGTCTGATATTCTGGGAGAGCCGCATTTTAACATTTCTACATTCTGTACAGCAGGTGGCAACAAACCGTATATAACTCTTACAGAATGGCAAACAAATTACATAGCATGAATTTGTACAAATACACTGAGCACACACTCCAATTCTTTCCCAACGCTTGAGAGAGAGACTCTTTAAGACTTGGGGTCTTAAAACCTACCCCCAAAAAACCTTTCCAGACTGTCATGTCATCACTAATTGGTGTGAATGTCCAATCTTATCACTCACTAACAAATTATAATAATGAAATAGTCCAAAAATGATCATTTTCAAAATGGCTACTAAGATTGTCTAGTATTTTCAACAAAGAAACACAATTTTGTTGGTTTGAATATATCTGTGGTGTTTGCAGTTTAACGTGAGACTTATACTGCTCGCTACATTATTGAACAAACATCGCCACCTTGTGGATCTATTGCTTTTGACCAGGCTGAATAATACTGTAAATTGAGCTGAAAGTCAAAATCAGGGATGCATCCCAATCACAGAACTCCCAATACTCAAAAAATGTATCTTCCTTTCCTCCACTACCATCTCCTCGCCTCCTCCCGGTGAAGGGTGTATCGATGTATGCTACCCGCAGAAGTCTTCTCACATTACTGCGTGACATCATTGTGCTCACGCCCACACAGTTTGAAAGAATCATCCCGCAGAAACTGACATCAAAACTTTAGAAAGCAGAGACAGCGGAGAACTGGAATCGTGGATGTGGAAGGTTCTTTGGAAGGCAAGAGTTCAAGGAGAGGAAAAAACCATGATGATTCAGGGCATGGTGAGACCCTGTCATATTTTGAGCTTCAGGGTGATATGAGGGTCAGCATGAAGGACAAGTTCAAGCACGTCTCAGTCGGTAAGGTGCAGCTAGTTATTGGTCATGGAATGAACACAAGTTAGAAGCAGCTAGACCAGTGTTGTGACTAATTTCATTATGTTTGATAGTGGAAGTTAGGTTTGAAGGAGGAAATCATCATCATTTAACCTATTTAACCTATGAAATCCCAAATTGTTCCAAAATGTGAGATATTCAGATTACGTGCATTAGCCAGTAGGATGTGAGCAGATGGATATCACACTGAGACACTAGGTTTCATTCACGACCATAACCTCCATACATTGAATATTATGAAGGATTGGCAGCTAAATAGTTTTGAAACTTTGAAATTATATGCTTTTCGTAGAAATTATGGCAGAAAGTGCGACACCCCCATCCATTTCCACATATATTTGCTCATTGTTGAATGACTTTACAATGCCATATTTTAACATGGGTAATCCCAGTGGTGATTAAACCTCTAACTTGCAACAGTGTTTGACCTGCTCTACTCATTGAGGCATAGTTCTGCCTGAGCTTCACCAAGATCCTAAATACCTGGTCATCAAATGCCGTGCTGTGCACTTTCCAGCCTCTATAGTAAACAGTGGCTTCCTTGAATGCGTGCGTGTATGCAAACAGACCCGTCAAAAAAATCCTTGTCAGGCAGCCACGTCTCCACAAACATTGTGGCATCAGAAAGGTTAACAACTGAAAATGTCTCCCTTTCTATACCTACACCCTCCACTAAGTTGTTAGTGGGCCAGTAGAGAACGGTCTTACTCCTGGACCAAACAGAAATTCAATGCCCCAGCACAGTGATGGGGGTGCTCTACTGTAGAAGGTGTTGTCTTATTCCAGAGACTTTAAACCAAGAGCTGGGCTCTCTGTGGTAATTAAAGGAACCTTACAACTTTTTTTTTTTTTACTAACGAGTAGGAGTGTTAACACCAGTGTTTTAGTCAAAATTCCACTGAACTGGTTCTCTACTGGCCTCCAAATCATGTCTCAGGTCCGACTGGTTACACAATTACTTGCATTCTCTACCTACTTTGATTCCCGAAGTCATCACTGCTAGGAGTAATGGTGATTATAGTGACTATACCTGATTAAATGAAGAGTTGGCCTATGATTAAGTAATGGTTAAATTAAAAATGCTGTCTTTAATTTATTTTTTTAATTAATTAATTTATATGCAAAATAATTATTGAAATAACAAGCAGACAGTAGCCTGTATCCATCTGCACTAAATTCAATTTCTTGAAACCCCATTGACCTATATCTTACGATATGCAGCAATTATGATTCTGAAGCAAGTGTACACTAGGTTTACACACCTCTCCTACATTCTCAGCAGCTTCAGTTAGAGTGGGTAATCAAAAGAGTTTACTTATGAAATGAATTAATGAATGAATGTTTTGGTCTTTTGTTCGAACAACATTACTTTTGAGAGGAGTGGTAAAAAATGTATAGTTAGTGTAGTTTATGACAGTTCACGAATTTACGCAGGGAACGCCGACAAATACTGTCAGTATTGTGCGAGCGGTCCTTAAAAAAAGGATATTTTACAAAATAGCGCCCCAAAATATCCTGCTAAAAACTACAATTCCCATGTCACCCAATGAACATTTTTACCTCAGTGCGCGTGCGGTAGGAGCGTGTCTTTTCCTTAATGACAGCTAGCGCCTGAACTGAGCGAGGTTTGTAATAGGGGGTAGCTAGCTAGTTAGCAAGCTGCCTGTTCAACATTGTTTGGAAAAGGGAAACTCCGACTACAGCTATTAATTACTCAGTATAAAACAGCCACACATCTTTATCACTGGAAACGCTTCACACTTCTTCATGTAAGTACCCAAGGAGCTAACGTTTGTTAGCTGGATAGCTAGCTAATCGTTTGATACACCTTGCATTTTCAGCTGTGTGCTTGTAATACTAAACATCCACTGGCAGCCTACTTAATTTCATCATTGTCAGGCATGTTGATTTAGGCCTAAAAACATTTACTGGTGTAATGTGAGAGGTTCACTGTGAGAATTACAGAAATGCCATTCACAATAGGAAAATTTTTAGTTTTGACTCGAGTGTTGACAGGATTATTATTTGCCATTTTATAGGTCGGGAGCTGCAAAGCTAGTATTAGGTACTCTACAGTGCGACAACCGTTTGGCTTTCATGTTGCGACTGTGTTGAACCCAAATGAACTTGTTGTTTGTCGGCTACCCAGAGAACTGCTTATACACCGGTTTTGTGTATAGCCGATCTGCCTTCCAGTTGTAGGTTGCAAGTTGTTATCGCTAGCTTGCTGTCTAGCAAATCTTCATTAGCAGGTTCTGTAATTTTATTTTAAAACACCAACATGTGATTGTCAGCTATCGTTGTCTTATTTATTGCCCGCAGAAATCATTCCTCATTCGTGTAGTTTTGGAGTCTATAGTAAACATTAGTTACGGAGTTACACAATTATTGTTACTGTAGCAACGAAAATAGGCTATGTTTGCCGAACTTGCTGTGCTCCTGCAGCGTTTTCACTACATGGAGTTTGTGGTTCTCTTGCAAACTGGCGTCTCCCCCGCGTTTTCACACGAAGGTTGCAAAACAAGCTAAGCAAGCTCTTTTAGCAGTTACCCTCCTGATTCATGACATAATATGAATCAATTTAGAGCGGGCTTTGAAGACACTGAATACACTGATACCGGTGTGCAAGCACTGTAGCTATTTTTGCTGACTACTTGGCTTCGTTTGTCCAAACTTGCCCAGCCACCAGGATTCGTTTAGACAGGGCTTTTTGACCATTTACGAATGTCGACTTACGGGTGTTAATGAAGACATTGCTAGTTCTGTTAGCTGTGTTTGTCATTGGACAGGTTTGCTTTGACCTTTCATATATTGCCTTTGCAGCAGTGGGTATTTGGTAACGAACACCTTACCCATTGTAAGACAAAAATACTTTAGTTCTCCGTAAATTGCTTAAAATATTTCATTTGTGCATTTGTCAAAATTATGAGCTGGAGAAAGACGTTTAATTTCTTTTGAACAGAAATTTATCTTTCGGTGAACCACACCCACAGTAGGCTATGGAAACGTGTGAGAATATGAACGGTTTCGTTGTACTGATCTAACTTGGGGGGCTGTTTTCTCGTACCGTCTTTACAAGTTTGCCCCCTGAATGCACTTGTGTTGGTGTAAATACTGAACTGTAGACTGTCACCCCTCGCCTACTCTTCCTGAATGTGACGCTACACACAATAATGATCATCTCACAAGTTTGAGCGCAAAATGGCACACACACAATTTTGCAGTAGCTTCCGAATTCAAAAAGGGAAATACAGGTGGTGGAAAAAACAGGTGAATTCCAGGCTAGATTGTGTTACGTCACACTCGTGTCAAAGAGAACATTGGTTTCTGACTGTATGTCAGTCAGTTCAGGAGATCCAGTAGGTAATAACTGTGTACCTCTCTGTCTCTCTCTCTCTCTGTTTCTGTTTCTCTCTCTCTCTGTCTCTTTGTCTCTCTCTCTCTGTCTCTTTGTCTCTCTCTCTCCCTCTCTCCCTGTCTCTCTCAGGATGTGAGAGGGGCAGCTGTAGTCTGGCTCCTTTACCCCAGTAGCCCCTCTCTAAAGCCTGTCATATTCCATCAGTTTCCTGCAGTCTTCCTTTTGGCAGCTGTGTGCTATAATGGGGAAATAAAGACATTACAGGACAGCACATGACATTCACTTACTTTGCAGTCGTCCTTAGCCAGGGGACTTGTGGTGCACACTTTAGGCTGCACATAACACTCTTTGTCTGAGCTGGACTTTATGGATTTGTGACTTGGCAGTGGGAGCTGGGACAGCAGACCGCGTAGCAACGCTGAGAGACGAGCTTCGCCTCCGCCATCTCAATAGCACCCTCCCTGGGAGTGGCAGGCATTGTCTTTGCCTGTCCAGCCTCTGATGGGCTAGTTCAGTTTTGCTTGCGGGCACTTCTTCATTCTCCCAGTTGAGCTGACCCCAGATCAGCTTGGGCCTGGCCCTGGCCCTGGCCCTGGCCCTGACCCCAGTCATGCCTGTAGGTGGAGAATGGGAACGGGAAGAGACCCAAACCTGATGTGGCACCAGTGTATGAGGCCAAGTCTGTCAATATCGGTTTATCTATTAGGGCTGCAGTGTAGCATAATGGGTAAGGAACTGGTCTTGTAGCCTAAAGGTCACCGTTTTGATTCCCAGGTAAGACACTGTTGTTGTAGCCTTGAGCAAGGTACTTAACCTGCACTGCTTCAGTATATATCCAGCTGTATAGATGGATGCAATGTAAATGCTATGTAAAACTTGTGTTAGTCGGTCTATAGTGTAATGTATCTGCACCTCTGAGGGTCACTGTTCCCCAGTGCTGCTCCTCTCACTAATGTGGACGCCCTTTGGGGGGTACAGAACACTGACTCATTCACACACCCTTCTCCCCTCGCCTTTTCACTGCCTGCAGGATACAGTCACAGTACAACCCAGAATGCAAAAGGGTGCAAATTCAGGGCTGTAATTTTCAGGTAAAGTTGGGGTTATGTATGTGAAACTTTCTAATGCTGCAGTGGGTAGCCTGTCATCCAAGAAAAAAAGGCAGTGTTGTGGAAAAAAATCTAATAAATATTACTAAGTAAGTATATGACCACTTCATTTATTTAAGCCCTTTTATTATTTTAGTGATAGAATAAAAGTGTTCAAGTTGCAGCTTGGTAACATGTTACTTGACTATTCTTTGTGGATTGAATGACAAGTATAAAATGGCAAAATGCAGAAGAGCCCCTGGGTGAGTTCAGGTGTGCTTGATGTTGCTGGGATATATGAGTCGGTGGCTTTTTATGAAAAGTAGAAATGGCGGCTGTTATTTTTAGAATCAGAAGTTGATGCAGAAACAGATTTCTGGTGTTTTCCACGTTAGGTCATGACCCATACAGTAAAGATTGATGTCACTGTGTAACTCAGAGCGAATGAAGATAATTTGGAAGTACATTTGACTGTTGTGAAGGATGGGGGGGGGTGTCACTAAATGTGACTAACATTAAATATAATGGTCTTAAAACACGCAGGAATTGACTATAATTTGTTGAATACAGAAAGCCCAGCCCCTTCATTTTTGAGACGGCCAGCGAAAAAAGGACCACTTCTAGACCCTGTAACCACTGCTTGCTTCCAAATGGTGTGGCTAAGGGACTGGCTATCGGGTTACTGTAACTGTATTGTGGGAAAGGCTTTAGTGGTGCAGTTACTGACATTAAAGCCATAGATGACTTCAGCTGTCAGTCAACTTCCCTTTGTCCACCCTCCCTCTCCCCCCAACCCCGTGGTGACATTTGAATGTCACCATGGAAACACCAATGAAAAGTGATATTTTTGAAATGCATATATTTTTTAATGTTCAGGTGCCAGCGGTGTAAAAATAACCCGCTTGTGTGCAAAGCTTTTCTCGTGCACCTCCAGTTTGGTTTCTCTTTCTCTCTGTTTTCACGGTTTTGTTTCTAATAACTTTGACGTGAGAAGGGAAAGGAGCTGGTCGAGATTTCGCTCCGTGTGAAAAGCGCGTCCCCTTCCTGTTCTCGTTCCCCCTGGTTCTGAAAAGTGCTTCACCAAGATTCTCCTAATTTGGAAGTTATCTATGTAGGCCCACCGCAGCACTGTGATGTCCTCCGTCAGTCTGGGAGAGTGCAGACCAGCGCTCTTTTTCTCTCAGTCCATCAGCCTAGACATTGTGTCAGAAGTACACTTGATACGCACCTGGTGCAGGCAGATTGCCGCAGAACGATTGGCCGTGGAAGGTGGTTGGTGCCGGGCGAGGCGCAGATGATGTCCCTCAAATGAATCTGGGAGGGGCTTCGGCTGGTTGTGCACAGCTGGGACTGGCTGGTACGCTCAGGACTCCATGCCAGACCCTGGGGAGTTTCCACACACTGGAACGGTGTCTTATTGAGGGAAGTGCCATATAAGGCACTAGTGGAGATTGAGATTGTAGCGCTTTAAGCAGAGAATGGGTTTGTGTGTTGGATGTAGCGCAGGTAGGGCAAGCGTACAGGAAAGAGGAACTGTGCTTATGTTCAAAGCTTAGAGAACACTTTCAGGATGAAGGTTCTGATAGGGAACCTGTCATCTCACACGCACACACACACTCTCCCACACTCGCACTCACACACACACTCGCACACGCACGCACGTGCGCACACATGCACAAACAAACGCACTCGCACTCACACATGAACTCACACACACACTCGCACACGTACACACACGCACACACACGTGCGCACACACGCACAAACAGACGCACTCGCACACACACAGGCACTCACACATGCACCCACACACACACTCGCACACACACACACACACACACTCACACGCACTCACACAAACACAGACACACACACACACACATAGACACACACACTCACACACACACACAGACACACACACTCACACACGGATACAAACAGCCACTCACAGTGGGGAGATCAAAGGTGAAAGGGCATTTTGCCGCTGGATTCGGACCCTTGCAATGTGAATGTAAAGAGGCAGTCTGCATTAAACTTTTATCTCAGTTTGTGTTAGATTGCGCAAGTCTCTCTCTCTGTCTGCCTCTCTCTCTCTGTCTCACAGGCTGCCGTCTTGCTCTACCTGTTTCTGCTGTTATTTAAGAGAAGTGAAAAGGGGACATTAGCAGGCAGTTGTGAATGTATTCTGAAAGCGAGAGTTTTTCAATGGCTAAAAATAAAACGTTGTTCCACTTTGGGCTGAACAGAATTAGAGGGATGTGGGTTTGTTAGCACACGCATTATTACTGTGCTCCTTTGGCATTGACTTGGTGAGCAGCGCAAACTAGCCTACATTTTGCTGTCTCTGTGACTCGCACACTTTGTGTGGCTTCATGGCTATGATATGTAGCTAGGATATTTAGGGTCGGCATTTAGCGTAACCGGCGTGAATTCTTTTTTACACTTCCTGCACAAAATTACAGTTAATTTAAAAGTGATAGTATGAATTATTTTTTGTAGATTCAACTCTGGTTTAAATTGTTATTCAAGTTCAGGATAAAGCGCTATAGATTGAGTGTGTTCTACTCTCTGCTCTGAAATGCTGTGTGGTCTCTCTCTCTGCTCTGAAACGCCTGTATGGTCTCTCTCTCCCTGCTCTGAAATGCTGTGTGGTTTCTCTGTGGCCAGCAGCTCCTGTGTGGTCTCTCTCTCTGCTCTGAAAGGCCTGTGCGGTCTCTCTCTCTGCTCTGAAACGCCTGTGTGGTTTCTCTGTGGCCTGCAGCTCCTGTGCTCTCTGGTTGGGTGGGCGTGGTTGGAGTGCAGCGGGTGAAGATGGTGAAGCCGGACATGCACACGCTGGCCCACCACCTGAAGCAGGAGCGGCTCTACGTAGCGTCGGAGAAGCAGCTGATCCAGCGGCTCAGCGGCGAAGTGCTGAAGACCGCTGATAGGCTGCACCAAGCCGCGTGGATCGCCAGGCAACAGCGCATCAACCTGGACCGCCTCATCCTCACCAGGTAACCCACGAATCACTCTCTGCCTGTCCCGTCCATTTGACCACCCAAATCTCCTCAATGCTCCCTCCTGTCCCGTACTGGACTGCCAGACCCTCATCAGGCGACCCTCAAACCCCTCTCTCACCCCGTCTCCTTCATTTAACCACCAACACCTCCCAAACTCTGCTTTCTGTCCCCTACTGCACTGCCTCATCCTCACCAGGCAACCATCCAGAAGCCCCTCCCTCACTCTGTCCCATCCTGCCCTGTTCAGTACCCCTCATACTCCCTGGGAAAAAGGCCCAGAATGCCAGACACACAGCAGTTGTGAAAATCTTAAATAGCAGCGCTGCTATGAAGGACGTTATAAGAGTGAATGCAGGAGTAGCAGGGCTCTTACAAAGGATTTATTAACACTGAAATGCATTAAGTATCAGGGCAGTTATAAAGGCTCTATTACCAGTGAGATGCAAAAGTATCAGGGCTGTTATAAAGGCTCTATTACCAGTGAGATGCAAAAGTATCAGGGCTGTTATAAAGGCTCTATTACCAGTGAGATGCAAAAGTATCAGGGCTGTTATAAAGGCTCTATTACCAGTGAGGTGCAAAAGTATCAGGGCTGTTATAAAGGCTGTATTAACAGTGGAATGCTGAACGTCTCTGTGAAGCCCGTTAGGGAGTTCAGTTTCACTTGTGGCTGGCGTGGGCTCTGTCCATGTCACTTCCTCTGCACCCACAGAGCACTTCCTGTCACAAGGGATCCTCCACAAGGGTGGTTAACGCTTGAGTGTAGACCGCACGAACACGGGGGGCGGGGGGTGGCATTGGGGGTTGGTCTGTGCCTGCCCATAGGTACCAAAAACACTGGCTTTTCATAGCCTCTCTATTTCAGATGCAGTTTTGGCATCTGCTGTTAAAAATACTAGTTTATCATTAGTTCATTTATTAATTTCAAATTCTGTACTTTCATACCTGTAGTAAATCTGTGTGAAAAGTTGCCAGCCCTGGAGAAGCCAGTCTAGAGTAGCATTCCGTTTGGCTTATGGAGTGACAGTTTTATAATTTAATGTCTTATTACCCCATAAAACCGGTAGAAACAGTTTCACCCCAAATGAAAGCCGCAACAAGCCCTGGGGCACCCCCGGGTGGTGGGGTGCGTTCGGTCGTACAGCGCTGTGGCCTGACGGGACGCTTACCCCTCTGCCCCCCCCCCCCCCCCCCCCCCCCCAGCGCGGAGGCCTCCCCGGCCGAGTGCTGCCAGCATGCCCGGTCCCTGGAGGACGCGCAGTTTGTGGACGGCTACAAGGCGCTGGGCTTCCGGGAGAGCGCGTACGGCGAGTTCCTGGGCCGGCTGCGGGACAGCCCGCGGCTGCTGGCCTCCTGCCTGGCGGCGGGGCAGCGGCTCAACCAGGAGAGGGCGCTCAGCGTGCTGCACTGCGTCTTCGCCTCGCTCTACGGCAACTGCGTCATGCCTGAGGACGAGGCCTACCTGCTGCAGGTGAGGGGGGCGGGGCTTCACCTGCCTGTCTGGGCATTTTAACCCCTTTCAACTTTTGAACGTGTGCCACGAAAAACTTTTAGGCGAGTGTATTATTTTATGGAATTCTTAATTTGAAGAACACAAGGTAACTTTTTGGACTTGAAATTTGTCTAAAAAAAGCTAGCTTTGGAGGAAGCCTAGTTGATGTGCGTTTCAGATTTTTACGGAATAGCTTGCGTTGAATCACCCTTTATACGGCTGTCAGTGACTCACCTTGCTGTATGTGCGGAAACCGTGGCATTCTCTCTTGCCCTGGTTCCTGGTTTCTGTTTTCACCATAAACTCAGCAGCCAGTTCAGACCAGAGAGACCAGGTGGGCGGAGTTAACTGTGTAAAGTCAGCTGCTTTAATTGATCAATTTAGTGATGAGTAACAACAAAAACCAACCTTACTCTCCAAGGGCGAGTGCATGTCACCGTTTTAAAAGATGACAGTGAGGCAGAGCTCAGTGTATAGGCCCTACTTTAACTAAGTTTATTGAGACAAAAAGAGAGTGTCATATACTGATCACTCCTGTCAATAAAGGACGCATATTATAAAAAATTATAACTATTAATGTTGCTTTCAAATTTACAAAGGTTCCCAACAACTGCCATTCCTGTTGTGTTCACATCTCTTGAGTTTCTGCAGTGCCTTGAAGCTCTTCCGATGAAAATAAAGTACTCCGATTATTCAAACTGGTCTATTTTGAGGTGGCTTTGAAATTCAGGCTCGTGTTGGAGTTCCGAGTGGCCGCCGTTGCGTTTGTGTCTCCGAGGCAACGGTGGGACTGAACAGGCCTGTGGGTGTTCCCTGAGCGAGCCCTGAGCCCCCCCCCCCTCCTCCCCTCCCCCCCCCCAGGTCCTGCGCTACCTGATCGATCTGGAGCTGAAGCCCAGCGAGGACCCGCGCCGCCTGCTCTGCCGGAGCACCTGCGCCTTCAGCGTGCTGTTCCGCCTCTTCTCCGAGGGCCTGTACGGCGCCAAGCTCTTCCTGACGGCCGCCCTGCACGAGCCCGTCATGCAGCTGCTGGAGAGCGACGAGGACCCGCTGGAGACGGACGCGGCCAAGCTGCCGGCGGGGGCCGGCGGCTCGGAGGAGCGGCGGCGGCGGGCGCGGGAGGCGGCCGAGGCCAACGCCGCCAAGCTGGCGGGGCTGCTGGAGCGCTTCGCCGGCTCGCTGGCCCGCAGCGCCTGCTGCTTCCCGGCGGGCCTGCGCTGGGTGCTGGCGCAGCTGCGCGGGGCGCTGGCGGAGGGGGCGGGGCCGGGGGAGCGGGAGGGGGCGGGGCCGGGGGCGGAGGCGCGGGCCACGTGCGCGCACCTGCTGCTGGCCTGCTTCGTCTGCCCCGCCGTGGTCGACCCCGAGCAGTACGGCATCGTCTCCGACGCCCCCGTCAACGAGGCGGCCCGCTTCAACCTCATGCAGGTGGGCGTGCGTGTGGCTGTGTGTGCGTGTGGGGGTGTGTGTGTGTGTGTGTGTGTGTGGGTGGTCATGTAGTGTCATAATTCAAGTGTCATGGCAATGTGTTTTTATAAATTATGTAACCTGTAGTGTCATTTTCTGTGTGGGATTTTTGTAGCTAGTTGGGGTTTGTAATCTGTAGTGTAGTTTTCCCTCACTCCCTTAGTGGGATTTCTGTAGCTAGTTGGGGTTTGTAATCTGTAGTGTAGTTTTCCCTCACTCCCTTAGTGGGATTTCTGTAGCTAGTTGGGGTTTGTAATCTGTAGTGTAGTTTTCCCTCACTCCCTTAGTGGGATTTCTGTAGCTAGTTGGGGTTTGTAATCTGTAGTGTAGTTTTCCCTCGCTCCCTTAGTGGGATTTCTGTAGCTAGTTGGGGTTTGTAAGCTGTGGTGTAGTTTTCACTCACTCCCTGTGTTTGAATGATGCAGGTGGCACAGTTGCTGCAGCAGTTTGGTATGGCAGATCAAGATGAAGCCCCCTCTGTCCAGAGGAGCAGCCTGTCCAAGTTTGATAAAGTAAGAAGCGTCTGATGTTCGCTAAATTGATTTTAATTTATGCCCTGTCGCCTCTGTACAACAAACTGGGTTGGTATTATGTTCTGTTGTTATTCTTTTTCCACCTCCTCATGTGTTTTTTGTTGGCCAATCCCTTTATCTGTTGGATTTACATAGTTATATAAAATTATGCTGGATATTTGCCATGGCCTTTCTGGTTATGTGCTTTTTTAAAATGGCAGAGCATGTTTTAACCTGGGAAGAGGTGTTAATGTACTACAGGGCTCAGACTAAATAGAAGCCAGGAGTATGACTGGTCTTCTACTCTTCTTCTTCTAATTCCCTTTGGAAGGATGTTCCCAAGGACCCGTGTATCTTGAGTGTCAGTGGGCGGGTTCCCTTTCATCATCGTTTTGATCTCATTGGTCCTCTCGTGTTCCAGAGCAGTTTAGCTGCCTTCCTGGATGCTGTGATTGGCGGGAGAGTGGCGGAGAGCCCGCCCGTTTCCTCAAGTAGCCTATTGGAGGGCCTGAGCAGGACTGCCGTCTATGTGACCCAGTGTCAACTGTTTACACTGGTAAGTGATGCCTGTGTACAATAGTATTTACGGACAAGCTGTCTGTCTGTAATGAATTAAGCAGGCATTTGATTAAATAATTTGTTAAATGACAGTTACTTGATCAATGCTCATTTAGTGTTTTAAGCCTTCCCCTGCCTCGTTTGTATTGCTCAGTCTCTGTTAGCCTGTAGCTTTGTTAGCCAAATAACAGTGATTTATTGGGGGGGTGAGAATCACTACCTGACAGCTATTTTACAAAGACAGTATTAATAAACCAAACACTTCCTCATTTATTAGCTTGCATAAATACATATATTTTAACAAAAGCTTGCCAGTGTAGTCAAAAAAAAAAAACAGTATTAACAGAGAGTAGCTCTGGACCTGGGTCTAAAAAATGTGAACTGTCCCTTTAAATGATGACTGGCTGGCCAGCCTGTAGAATCGTGGTGAGTATAAATGAACAGGGCTTAAACGTGCCCTGCAGGTGGACTTTGTGCAGAGCGTGATGGAGGGGGATCAGCTCTCGGAGGACGAGCGGCAGGCCCTGGAGAGCCTGCTGGGCAGCATCCCCCAGGCCCATCCTGCGACGAGCAGCAGCTGCCTGGAGCTCACGCCCGCCAACGCCCCCCAGCTGTCCCCAGGCACCACCCCCGCCAACAAGAAGAACCGCCTGCCCATAGGTAACCAACCAGCCGCCCCCCGCCCCCTCCACACATGCTGTGCATGCTGTAACTGGGGCTATTCAACTGGTCACCCGCCATATAATGCATACACTCTACATCAGGGGTCCTCAATCTTATCCAGAAAGGGCCGGTGTGGGTGCAGGCTTTTGTTTCAACCAAGCAGTAACACACCTGCTCCTACTAATCAACCACTAGAGTCTTTGCCAAGGACCTCAGTTAGTAGAATCAGGTGTATTACTGCTCAGATGTCCTCTTCCTCAGGCGCATTATTAGCCCTTCGATCATTGAAGAAAAACAGCGGCAGCCTTCAGGTTTCCTCTCTCTACTGTAACTGGTCGCCAATGTTGTTTGCTCTTCTGGGCTGTAACTGGTCCGTCCCAGGTGTAGTTTTAGCTCTTTTACTGATAACTGGCGCTGCCGGGTGGTTTGCTCTCTCTACTGTAACTGGCCGTGCCGGGTGGGTTTGCTCTCTCTACTGTAACTGGCCGTGCCGGTGGGTTTGCTCTCTCTACTGTAACTGGCCGCGCCGGTGGGTTTGCTCTCTCTACTGTAACTGGCCGTGCCGGGTGGGTTTGCTCTCTCTACTGTAACTGGCCGTGCCGGGTGGGTTTGCTCTCTCTACTGTAACTGGCCGTGCCGGGTGGGTTTGCTCTCTCTACTGTAACTGGCCGTGCCGGGTGGGTTTGCTCTCTCTACTGTAACTGGCCGTGCCGGGTGGGTTTGCTCTCTCTACTGTAACTGGCCGTGCCGGGTGGGTTTGCTCTCTCTACTGTAACTGGCCGTGCCGGGTGGGTTCCCACAGCCCGTTTGGGAATCTGCAGCGTCTCAGAAACCTGGAGGCTGCTGTTGAAAGACTCTCTTTCTGATATCTCCCCCAGCCTTCTCTTCTGTTTCTCAGTCACTGCAAGAGGAGCTTCAGCTGTGGAGACCAGGCTTGGGGCTCAGTTCTGTTTCAGTGCAGGAACTGAATTTAAAAATTCAAAATAGGAATTTAACTGGAATCCACCCCAACCCTGATTTTTGTCAGACATCGAGGCCGTATCTTGAATTGCAATTCTCTCTGATCAATTTCTTCCTCCCTTCTCCTCCTCCTCCTTCTCCTCCTCCTTCTCCTCTCCCTCTCCCTCACCCTCTCCCTCTCTTTCTCACCCGCCTCGTCCGCGAGCAGGACAGCAGTTGGCCGCCATCACGTCCTGGGAGCCCTCTGCAGCAGCCCTCTCCACCCACATTCCTTTGGTCACTGGATTCAGTGGGTGACCCTCTGCCCCCTCCCCCACCCCCTGAACCTGCTTACCTGCCCAGTCTCGCCTGCCTGTTCCCCTCCACAGCTCCCTTTCCCTCTGCACCCCTCTGCTGTTTCTCTCTCACTCACAAAGAGCTGTTCTCTGGAATGCATTGTGTATTGTCTATGTAGTCCATCGCTGGCATGTGGAGATTGTCAGTACTGTTTAACCCTTTTATGGTGTAAGATCACCAATGTGTGATTAGAATGTTCCTCAATGAACATTCTAATGCTGATGGAACGATCACTACCGGTAATTGAAAGCAATGGAGTTCTAGAACACTGACTTAAAATTTTTGAAGGAAAGAAAAAAAAAAAAATTCAGGAACACACTCTTCAAAGGGTTAATTTAGCATGCCTGGATTATCTGTCATGTTTGTGTGTAGGCCATCATTAGCATGTGTGGATTGGCAGTATTGCTTGTGTGTAGATTATATTTAGCATGTATGGATTGGCAGTATTGTTTGTGTATAGGTTATCTTTAGCATGTGTGGATTATCAGTATTGTTTGTGTATAGGTTATCTTTAGCATGTGTGGATTATCAGTATTGTTTGTGTATAGGTTATCTTTAGCATGTGTGGATTATCAGTATTGTTTGTGTGTAGGTTTTCTTTAGCATGTATGGATTGGCAGTATTGTTTGTGTGTAGGTTTTCTTTAGCATGTGTGGATTATCAGTATTGTTTGTGTATAGGTTATCTTTAGCATGTGTGGATTATCAGTATTGTCTTTGTGTATAGGTTGTGTGTATCTTTGATATGTGTGCGGATTATCAAAACTGTCATATTCATAACTGGCAGCAGTGGGAGATTAGTTGAAATTGTGGCATGTTGATAAATTAGTGTAAGTCCATTGTAAATTAGATAAAATTAAAGAACTTGCAGCTGAAGATCAGATAATGATACTGTGAAATTGTTCCCTAAACTCCCACCGATGCAGTAAAAAGTTAAAGTTGAACTTTACCTTAAGATACATTCTTACTGTAAATTGATAGCATTTTTAATACAGTGTCTGTATGCAGGACAGGGTAAGATGTCTGGAGAGCCACACTTTAACATACATGCCTTTTTAGTTCCTCACTTAGTACAAAACAGTGGCATCAGATTAAGGTTTAGTTCCTCTTTAAATAATAAGAGGAGGAGTCGCATCCCAATGACATCATCACTCCAAATGGTCTTTTGGGGGTAAAAAAACAAGCTTTGTTTTTGACACGTGAAATACAGGTCCCAGTAATTATTCTGAGGGTAAGACGGAGCATACCAAATGATGAATTGTGGGGGTGTAGTTCCTTGTTAATTAATGATTGTGGGGTGTGGCAGCAGTGGTGTCCCAGATAGTTACCCTGCTTCTCCATTGTGTGCTCATCCCGACAGCCTCCCGCAGCCGTAGCCGTAGCAGCCTCGCCCAGGAGGGAGAGCAGGAGGCCAGCTCCCAGGATTCCCTGCAGGAAGTGATGCCAGAGGAAGTGCTGGTGATCTCACTGGGCTCTTCCCCACAGAATGTCCCGGGGATGATGTCAGAGAATGAGGTAATGCCCCCCCCGCCCCTCAGGAATGTGGATGAAGGTCAAATACTACCATGAACAGGCATTACCGTAAAAACACGGTATGCTTAGCAGGACACGCTAACCCAACGCAGCACAGTCTCTCATACACAAACACACACAGTTTATATGGAGTGGGTGTGAGCCTGACCTCCCCCCCTCCCCAGGTGCTGTCCCTGCAGATGGCTCACGAGGGGCAGGGGGAGGGCCCGGCGGATGACGGCAAACTCCAGGGGAAACCGGACAAGACCCTGCGCTTCTCGCTCTGCAGCGACAACCTGGAGGGCATTTCAGAGGGTGAGCTCCCCCCGGCGGCCTGCAGAGGGCGCCCTTTCAGACAGCCCGGCAGCAGCAGTGCACTGCTGTTAGCCGTATTGCGGTTGTGAGCAAATGCAGAACTGACACTGAGAGCAGTATTAGCAGTGAGGAAGTTTGTGTGGCGACGCTGCAGTAACGCTCCGTAGTGTTATGAGTGCGGGGAGTTACTCTTTGTGTATCTGCTGGTAAAATGGCCGCCGCTCCTGCTGGCTCTGTGTCCCGCAGGGCCGTCCAACCGCTCCAACTCGGTGTCCTCCCTGGACCTGGAGGGGGAGTCCGTGTCGGAGCTGGGGGCGGGGCCGGCGGGGGACGGCGTGGAGGCGCTGCAGCTCCTCGAGCACGAGCAAGGTGAGCGAGACCCCGCCCACGTCCACTCCCACTCCCACAACCACACACATGTACACGGGCGAGATCATCCAACCGCCAGCCTCTATTGCAGCCAGAGTCTGCGAATGCGCTACTGTTCTCCACTCAGCTCAGCGCCACGACATTTATTCAAACACTGCAATATCCCGCAGCAGTCAGACGCTTTTAAACAAACAGGCCTGCTTTTACTGTAGGTAAATGTCCCAGACAGAACTCCTCTCTCACGCCCTTTTTCCAAACAAGGCTCCTAACCTGAATTTGCCTCTGGAAAAGCTGGCTACCGTAAATTGATGATGTGTGAATACATATGAGTTGAGTCACCCTGGCTAAGGGCATGCAAATGCAAATCATTTAAGCGTTACATCCCATAATATGAAGGCCTCGTATAACTCCCATAGTCTCTGTTAGCACCCACCCAGGACAACCTGGATGAGAAGCTGCAAAAGTATTTGCAATTAATTTGTGTTCCATCCCATAATATTGTGTGGCGGTTTCTCCACCTTGTGCGTTCTGATAAATCCAAATAATTTTTTTCAGCTCTTAAAGGTCCAGGAAACTAAAATCTATCTGTGAATTCTTTGTTGATGTGTTGTTTTAATACTTCTGGCATTCACAAACGGCTCAGAACTGTTTTTAAATGATTCTTGAAAAAACCAAATACATAAAAAGCCTGGGTTGAAATTGGCTTGCTTTCCCCCTCGGCTAAACACTTAGAAATCCTGGGGAATATAACCACAATTTGAATCCAGTTTTCAGCACCTTCTAATTATTTCCCCAGCTTTTCTTTTGTACGTCCCATAATATGACAGCCCCGTGTGACTCCTCATTCCCTGTTGCTGTCGTAGCGACCACCCAGGACAACCTGGACGACAAGCTGCGCAAGTTTGAGATCCGGGACATGATGGGCCTGACGGACGACCGTGACATCTCCGAGACGGTGAGCGAGACCTGGAGCACCGACGTCCTGGGCAGCGACTTCGACCCCAACGCCGACGAGGACCGGCTGCAGGAGATCGCAGGTGACATGCCCCCCCGCCCCCCACCCTTACCCTGCTCCGGCCACGCCCCTCCTGCCCTCCCCCACCACCCCGTGGCCCGCCCATCCTGTCTCATGTATGGTTAAGAAGGCTATGATGTCAAACAGAGAGGAGCTCCACCAATGATGTGTTATGTGGGTGACAAGCAGTAGAGTAACACCAACAGTGATTGGTGGATCATTTTGGCTATACTTCTGAGGTCCCTGTGGGAATTGCCAAGACCACCAATGAGCATTGGTGTTGTTCTGCTGGTTGTTATCAACATACTCCATGATTAGTGCTCCTCTCTGATATCAACAAGTGAGATCATATCCATCTCATTACCATTATACTATGTCTATGGCCCACCCAAGTGTGCACATAAAGGGGAACTTTTTCCAAAAAAATCGGTCCAGGATGAATTAAAAAAAAAAAAAAAAAAAGTAGCATCAACCGATCTTTAGATTTTATATCTCTAGATTTTATATTTGCAAGTTCCTGAAACCAGTATGTTCCAGCTGATTGTCTGTACTTCATCTCCCACAAGTCATTGCTCCCCACCTTCCTCCCTAGGTGTAGCCGGGGGGAATCCGTGGGTGGGGAGTGTGTGCTCATTCGCGGTCACACGCTGGTGTGACACCAGTTCGGAGGCGGTGCGTTGCGTGTCGCAGCCTGTTCGCCGGAGCAGAACGCTTGAGCGAGCGAGAGACACGGAAACAAAGGGGTGGTGTGTGTGTGTCCTGCTAGCTGAGCTGAAAAATGTGTGCGTTCACCCAGCAACCATTCACATTTCACTCCCTGCTTTGGTCAGGAACGGCTGAGCGAAGGGCACCGCCGTGGCTCTTGGGTAGCGGAGGCTTGTGGTGAGCTGCTGACAGGCCAGACACGCGCTTTTTATGGTACATCGTCTGGCTGTCAAAAACCAGGAAGTAGTGTTTTAAGTCTATAAGGAAAGGATTTGAAGTCCAAATCCATTTTTTCCAGCATGTCGAGGGTAGATGAAAATAATACATTTTTGCGTGACGTTCCCCTTTAAAGGACTGTCTGTTCCCATGCTGGAATTGCAACATAGCCTCACTGTTGAAATTCCCTCCAGTTAACATGTACCAGGTTTCTAATGCTTCAGGACCAGGGGAGTCTTTGTCACAGCATGTCGGGCAGGGACAGGTTTTTCCACCAAAATACCGAAAGGAAAGGATTAGTCAGAACACCACAAGTCAGGCTACATTAGCAGCGCAGCTAACAACAGGTAGCTTGTTCTGTTCAGGATGGTGGCAGCCTGATTTAGGGAGTGTACACTTTATATCTTTATTCAAGGTTCTTCTAATGCTTTTTTGAAATAAATGCAGAAATACCATTTAAGAAACAACATTCACATAAATTCTGCGTATGTTTTAAAATATTTTAATATTTAAAATTTTTTGTTCTTTTTTGAGTATATAAATAATGTATTTTTACTGCTTAAAATCTCACAAATCAATTAGCTGAAAGTATACATCAAAGGGCTAAACAAGTGTTGGTTTTTCATTTATTTTTAAAATAATGTAATGTATGTTTAGAAAAAGGGGGAGGTGGGGGTCTTACATTGTGGACCCCATTAAGGTCTGCATACACCGGCCTCTGGAGGGTCTAACAGTGGGGATAAAGTAAACTTTTGGAAGGATTTTCAGCTGCTTCCCAATGAAACCATTGGTTTTACACTGCCACCTAGTGGTGCGTTTTTAAAATGGCCTTTCATCTGTTCATGAAGCCCTCTCCGGTTCACGTTGTGCGGTTTGCGTGTGAATTGTTTCTCGTTCCCCCTCGTAAACCACGGCGAACGAGCCTGGCGGTTTCAGAAAGGCTGTGGACGTTTCCGAGACGACGGCGCTGAATTATAAATGACTCGTGGTGTTAATTATTCAGCGTGTCCGTTGTTACTGCCATCCCTCCTCTGTAGGCACACCTGATATTTTATTACCTCTGTCTGCGTTCACCCCTCGCTGGTTTTTACGCCTGCTGTGCACCGCAAACACTTTAAGCTTTCGCCCGTTCTTAAATTAATTTCAGTTCCTGTCACGTGATAATGCCTCTCCTGCCGCAATGCAAAGTGTGTTAACTGCAGCTGTCGGTGTAATTGGGCTGAAGTATGAACCCACACAGACTGCTTCATACCCCTTATGGAGTCTCTCTCAGGTATTGCACAGGTGGTTGTCCTGTAACAGTGTGGCACAGACGGTGAATTAGGAGGATCGTAATCGGGGCGACGCGTCCAAACCCCAGTCAGGATGCTGATGTCATTATTCGGGACTCGGTATTCAGGCTGTCACGATTGTCCCGACAAAGTGCACCAGGAAAGGAACATCACGTTAAAAAAATATATGCGCATGGATATCCATCTGTTTTAAATGGGTAATATTTCAGATGTGAGTTCTGGTTAAACGTCCAGCAAAAATACACTATAAATAGTCCCTACTTCCCAAACCATGCTGAAGGAAGTGTATATAAATGGACAGATAAATATCCTTTTAAAACCTCTCTCTCTCCCTCTCTCTCTCTCTCTCTCCCCCCCTCTCCACCCTCTCCCTCTCTCTCTCTCTTTCTCGTGGTCTGAGCCTCTCTCTCCCCCTCTCTCTTTCTCTTTCTTATGGTCTGAGCCTCTCCCCTCCCTCTCCCTCTCTCTCTCTGATGGCCTGAGCCTCTCTCTCTCTCTCTCTCTCTCTCTCTCTCTCTGGTGGTCTGAGCCTCTCTCTCTCTCTCTCTCTCTCTCTCTCTCGGTGGTCTGAGCCTCTCTCTCTCTCTCTCTCTCTCTCTCTCTGATGGTCTGGGCCTCTCCCTGTCCCCTCAGTCAGTGTGTTGGTCTGTCTCCTGTGCAGTTTATCCTCTTCAGTAATGCGCTGTTAGAAGCAGGCGCTCTGTGGCTGAGTGAGCTGGCAGTGATTTCTCTATGCGCTTCTCCCAGGGCTTGCTTAATGAGATGAGCATTAAAAACCCATTAGTGCCTCGTTATGCCACCGATATGATTACCATCGTAACGAGGCACGGCTCCAAACTGACACGCGCATGCATACACACACACACACACACACACACACACACACAAGCACACACACACACACACGCACACATACACACATACACACACACATACACACACACACACACACACACACACACACACAGATACACACAGCACACACGCACACACACACACACACACACACACACGCGCATACACACACACACACACACACACACACACACACACACACAAACACACAGACACACAGATGCAGACACGTGCATGCGTACACACACAAACACACAAAAACAAACAAACATACACAGGCACTCACGTACACACACATACACATACGCTCACTTACACAGATGCACGTGCACACGCACACACACACATACACACTCACATACACAAATGCATACATACACACACACACACGCACATACAGGTGGAGCCTGCATTTCCAGGCACTAAAACAGTCTTCCTTCCCAGTATCTCTAGCATTATATATTTTGCTGTTTGTTTATGCATTTATTTGTCAGTGCATATGTATGAAAGGAATTCAGACTGACCTCCAAGTCTAATATGGAATGAATCATTAAACACTCATCACAGGAGCAACAGGAAGAACATTTGTTGAGGAGAGGAGCATGCAGAAGTCCAGTAAGGAGGACTCGAGCTGAGAGGAAGATCAGAGACATTAAACGCTGCCTCAGACAGTAATGGCGTAGTGCGTGAGCTTTAGCATCCTGAGGAGCAGCCTGCTAAAGCCTACAGCACACTGAAGTAGGCACAGGGCCTAATTTACGGAATAGCACATAACGGGCCTCCAGTCTGCTGCTCCTGTTGTCGGCGTGCGTACATGCAACCGAACAGTCCAGCACGGCACTGAGTGTGGGATCTGTCAGCACACTGAGGCCGTCTGGCAGCTAGCTGGGTCAGCGGCTTGATGCTTTTAAATGAATGAGGAACATAAGAACGAGGACACAGTGCCACTGATGCAAAGCACCATGAGTGCTAATAGCTCCCCCTTGTGGAGAATCTTCAGCCTGCTAAACGTGAGCGTGTGAGTGAGTTACAAGCCAGGTCCATGAGGTCCAAATCTCGCTTTTTATGTGTGTGAGCTCAGTGTGCTTCATGTGCAGGGGCTGCTGTGGAGAACACGTGTGTGGAGAACACGTGTGTGTGCGTGTGTGTGTGTGTGCGCGCACGCGTCTGTGTGTGTGTGCGTGTGCGCGCACGCGTCTGTGTTTGTGTGTGTGTGTGCTCAGCGGGTTTCTGTGCATCGTTTGCAGGGACTGCTGTGGAGAGCATGCGTGTGAGTTTGTGTGTGTGCCTGTGTGTTTGCATATGTGTGTGTGTGCTTGTGCGTGCGCGCGTCTATGTGTGTGTGTGCGCTCAGCGGGTTAATGTGCTTGTGTGTAGGGGCTGCTGTGGAGAGCGCGCGCGTGCGTGTGTGCGTGCGTGTGTGTGTGTAAGTGTGTGTAAGTGTGTGCGTGTGTGCGTATGCTGAGCGGGTTTCTGTGCTTCGTGTGCAGGGGCTGCGGTGGAGAACATGCTGGGGAGTCTGCTGTGTCTCCCAGGCTCTGGCTCCCTGCTGCTGGATCCCTGCACAGGATCCACCATCTCAGAGACCACCAGCGAGGCCTGGAGCGTGGAGGTCCTGCCCAGCGACTCGGGTGGGTCTGCCTGCCTGCCTGTCTGCCTGCCTGCTACCTGCCTGCCTGTCTGCCTGCCTGTCTGCCTGCCTGCCTGCCTGTCCATCTCAGCCTGCCTGTTTGCCTGCTACCGGGCCTGCCTGCCTGCCTGCCTGCCTGTCTGTCTGTCTCTCTGTCTGTGTGCCTCAGCCTGTATGTGTGTCCGTCTCAGCCTGTCTGCCTGCTTGCCTGCCTGTGTGTCTCAGCCTGTCTGTGTGTCTCAGCCTGTCTGCGTGTCTGCCTCTGTTTAGACCGCTTCACACTGCACTGCAGTGTAGTAAGCCCTGGGTTATCATTGGCCCCAGGCTAAGGATAGCCCAGGGCTAGCTCATCCTGTGTTCACACATTAACCCTGGGCTAAACATTAGCCAGGGCTGAAGCATTCACACTTAATGCCCGTAAAACCCTGCGCTAACGTCCGTTCGTCAGTTTGTCAGTAAGTTATATCTTTACTGTCGGCAGCACTTGTTGAGGCTTGCATTGGCAGCCTGTGTTTTCCCACGGGTGCGCTTGTTGACAGAAAGCAGCTGGCTCGAGCTAACTGTCCAATCAACACTCTTGACTGTGCAAATGAGCACTGTCCAATAAGACAGTTTTGCAGGGGTTTAAAAGCTTGTCACAGCTGCAAGTTTATGGCACAAGTTGATTGGGAGGAAATAAATAAATTATTTGGCGTTGGCCACTAACTTTCGTTTGCTAGCTAGCTAGCTAACTAACTTTTTTTTTTTAAGCTGATAAACAATAGCTGCACAAGCAGTGCACACAAGTGTAGCACGCTGAATGCTTTGGGGAGATTTCTGGGCCTAACTCTAAAAGGTGTGTGCTAACTCTCCTGGAGTACGGTCAGCTAGCCCAGGGCTAAGGTTGGAGCTAGCCCACTTCAGAATGTGCAAGTGCGAGCACTCGCTTAGCCCCGGGCTAAAATCTCTCTTAGCTCATTGATCTACTGTAGACACTACGTCACTGTTTAATGGCAGGGGCCAGCAGGGTGTCTGCTGTACAGACAGAAACCCCACTCAGTGGGATGAGTGTCACAGAGACGTCACTCCTGCTGGAAGACATTTCATTGCCACATAGGCTACACTTCATTTTCCACAAACCCCCTCTAAAATGTAACAGCTGATGCAATGTGTCTTTTCTCAAGACTGGAAGAATGACTGAAAAGTCTGTGAATCAGTGAAGCAAATGGTTTCGCTTTTGTGTAAATACGTGGGACAGGGTTAATGGAGAGGGCTGAAGGAGCTTTTTATGAGAGCGACGGGGCTGTAACGGCAGCTAACAGCTAGCGGAGCGTAGCAGCGGTGCTGCGCTGACCTCACTCGTGATTGGCTGGCTCGTCTGTGTCCTGTCGCTAGCCCTGGTTCTGTGCTGTAGTAAAGCTGTCTGTAATGTGCCTGCAGATTCCTGTTAATCTGTAGGCTAAATTGGATAGAAACCGTGTGCGTGTGTGCGTGTGTGCGTGTGTGCGTGTGTGCGTGTGTGCGTGTGTGTGTGTGTGTGTGTGTGTATACGTGTCTGTGAGTACTTGTGTATGAGCGTATCTCTGTGGCATGCGAGCATGTGTGTGCGTGTGTGCATGTGACTGTGTGTATACTGTAGTGTATCTGCGTGCACGTGAGAGCGTGTGCATGTGACTGTGTGCATACTGTAGTGTATCTGCGTGTGCGTGTGTGCATGTGACTGTGTATACTGTAGTGTATCTGCGTGCACGTGAGAGCGTGTGCATGTGACTGTGTGCATACTGTAGTGTATCTGCGTGTGCGTGTGTGCATGTGACTGTGTATACTGTAGTGTATCTGCGTGCACGTGAGAACGTGTGTGCATGTGACTGTGTGTATACTGTAGTGTATCTGCGTGCACGTGAGAACGTGTGCGTGTGTGCATGTGACTGTGTGTATACTGTAGTGTATCTGCGTGCACGTGAGAACGTGTGGGTGTGTGCATGTGACTGTGTGTATACTGTAGTGTATCTGCGTGCACGTGAGAGCGTGTGCGTGTGTATGTGACTGTGTGTATACTGTAGTGTATCTGTGTGCACGTGAGAACGTGTGCGTGTGTGCATGTGACTGTGCGCATACTGTAGTGTATCTGCGTGCACGTGAGAGCGTGTGCGTGTGTGCATGTGACTGTGTGCATACTGTAGTGTAGCTGCGTGCACGTGAGAGCGTGTGCGTGTGCGTCCCCGTGGTAACGCGCTGCGTGCGCTGGGTCCTCAGAGGCGGCCGACCTGAAGCAGGAGGAGCGGCTGCAGGAGCTGGAGAGCTGCTCCGGGGTGGGCAGCACCTCCGACGACACGGAGGTCAGAGAGGTCAGCTCCAGACCCAGCACGCCCGGACTCAGCGCTGTGTCAGGTACCGTACGCATTGCACACACATACACTATACACATTCTCACTATAGACTGTACACACATACACTATACACATCCTCACTATGGACTGTACACATATACACTATACACATCGTCACTATAGACTGTACACACATACACTATACACATCCTCACTATAGACTGTACACACATACACCATACACTCTCTATAGACTGTACACACATACACCATACACTCTCTATAGACTGTACACACATACACTATACACTCTCTATAGACTGTACACACACACACTACACACACACACACTATAGATGACACACATACACTATACACACACTCACTATAGATTAAACACATACACTATACCCACTCACTTTACACCATAAACACCTACTATATACAAATGCATAATCTACACGCTCCTGTTCTGAAACGTGTGTCTGATGTAATTTCCTGTCCTGCACCAGGCGTCAGCATGACATCAGAGGACATCCCCAATAAGACGGAGGACCTGAGGTCAGAGTGCAGCTCGGATTTTGGGGGCAAGGACTCTGCGACCAGTCCTGAGGGGGAGGAGCCAGCCCACGGTACGACAGAGAGATATGTGCTGTAACTCAGCGCAGTGCTCTGTGGATTTAAAACAATAGGGGCATCTACTGCACTATCATTAATGTCTGGTTGAGGTGGTTAATGTGCGGTCATTGTTTGAGTGAGACCGTCAGTGATGGGGTAAAACTGTCAGTGTGTGGGTGCATCAGTCAGTGTTTGGTTGAGTCAATTAGTGTGTGAGTCAGTAAGTAGGTCAGTGTTTCTTTCTTGGGTTGCTCCCTCCAGTGGCAGGCCCAGAGGCCAGGATTTAACATTACACAGAGTTTTGCTGAAGGCTTTTCCTGATTGGACGTTTCCTCTGTCATTGCAGGAGCCCACCACTTGGCCTCCCCGCCCTCACATGCTGACATGCTGGTCATGTTTGACCCTCTGGCCTCTGCAGAAGGTAACCAGCATGAGCTCTGAGCTCTGAGCTCTATGGAAAAGCCATTGCAGCTCACAGAAACAGACTAGAGTAGATCTGTTATTCATGAGCAGCAGTCAAATGTTTGTTCTGTGATGCCAGGGAAGATGAGGTCGATTAGAAGCTTATCCGGCGGTGACGCCGCGGTTTCTATTCCCCGCGCAACCTGGGGGTTTCTCCTGACTTCGGCGGCCCTCGCTCCTCTGCAGGTTTCCCCACGGGAACGGTGGTGAGACCCAAGGCGCACCACGTCCGGCCGCCCCACCCGCCCCCAGACCCGCCCATCCCGGAGGCGTACGCTGTGGGACAGGAGCCCCGCCTCTCCCTCTTCATGCTCGGCTCCCTGGGGGAGGCGGAGCCCGGCAAGCAGAGGTACTCCTGCCCCGACAGGCTGGTGCGCAGCCGGAGCAGCGACATCACCTGCCCCGCCCGCCGGCCAACCAGCGACCCCGGGGTCCTCCGCAGGGGCGTGGCCGACGACAGAGACCACGCCTCCGCATTTGGCCTTGGCCCCACCTCCTCCCCCAGTAGGGACTACCTGAGAGAGGTAATCTTGTTTACCGTGTCTTTGGGTTAGTAGTGTGTTTAGCTGAAATTCAGGTATCAATTTTTAAATACAATAAGTATTTTTATAAATTATTTCAGGTATTTGACACAGGTCTGCTGTACTCTCAGAGTGTGATACTGGACAGTAATGCATTCTCGGGGATGGAGAAGTAGCTTGCTAACCCAGTGGAGTGCTCTGTGCACAGGGCTGTCTGGGAGATATGCAAGGCCCTGTGCAAGGCTGGCAGTGCAAGGCCTACCCTACTCTGCTCTGCTGATAGATAGTAGGCAATAAGGGAATGCTATGGTTACTAGTGTTTAGATTAGCTTACAGCCTTGTGTATGAGGATTTAGGATTTCTAAAGCAGTCGTAGCCCTCGTGGTAGCGTACACTCTGGGATATGTAGCGTGCTAACGGCAGGCTATCTCCGCGCGCGTGCGCAGGGGGAGGAGAGGAAGGACAGCGATGACGAGAAGGTGGACCGTAGCAGGCCCTGGTGGAAGAAGCGCTTCGTGAACGCCATCCCCAAAGGTAAGTGCTGCCCTCAGCGCCCCTCCCCCCCCCATCTGCCCCCCTGCCCCAGACCTTTCCCTGTGTCCAGGGGCTTCGTCGCCATGGCGCCGGCTTTTCCGTGACGTTGGCGACCACGCGTTTAACGCGTACAGGCTGGCCCAAGAGCATACGACACGCCGAGGAGAGAAAGGAATACGTGCAGCGTTACCACAGGTGGCTACACCCCCCTACAGACAGGGTGTTTAGGGGCAGTTCACTTGAAATCAACCCAGATCTGTTTGTTGTAATGCTGTGCACTGCTTTTCATTTCCAAACAGCCCCCGACCCCCTAAAATAGTGTGACTGCGTCTTAGAATCGCCAGCACAATAAATTGGGTTTAACACCATTACCCAACACCCACCACAGGTCTGAGTTAATGCGCTAGTATATGAAATCGGCTGTCGTGTCATGGGTCTGCCCGAGACATGTAGTTTTCTAGTTCAAAATAAGCGTGTAATGAATGGTAATGATCATACGGCCATATTGCTAATGATGTTTAAGTTTTATTTCTTATGAAATATGTATTTAATGTGACAGGGAAATATTATAAATATGGAAAAGGAAAATATTTTCCCAGTAATATTATCAAGAATATGAGAACCAAGAAAAAAAAAATTTGTATCTTAAAATGTAAAATATGTAACTTGTGGCAATAATAAGAAATAGTTAAGAAAAAGAATAATGAAGGAGCGCTCCTTGGGGGGCTGTGATTTTGGGGACTTGTGCTGCAGGTGGGGTGTAATGGCCGCCCTCTCTGTTCTCTACGCAGTGCTTTACTGGACCGTGGATAGCGAGGGATCAGGTAACGCTCAGCCAGGCTTTAGCCCCGCCCCCATCTTAGCAAGCGCTGTGATGTAATCTGTCCCGGCTTGCCAATTCATTTCATCTTATTTAGTGGATTTTTGGTTGTAGTTTTCATCCGTCATTTTTTAAGTGGTTTTATTTTGCATTGCCTGTCTTCAAAGCGCTAGTTCACTGGGTTTCCTTGCAGGAAACGGAACCCTTAGCAGAACTGGGATTTTTGGCGGGGTTTGTGGCAACACTGTAAATGGCGAAATTGTGCTGATCGATGAAGTGAGGCAGATGGACTGTGCTAATGGGATATTCAGCGAAAGAACGTGACAGTCCAGACAATGCGATAAAGTAATAGTTTTGAGGATGAAAACGATTGGTCTCATCCAAAGAGCTGCTCTTTGTTCTTCAAGAAGGGGGCCAAGTTTCTAAAAACAATTCCTGAGGATTGGCTTAAGATGGTGGGATGGGATTAGTCAAAAAAGCCAAACGGGGTTTCCAAATGGCCTTCCTCCTCCTGGATGACCAGCGGGTCAGTCCTGCTCGTTGTGTCTGCAGTTCCTCACTCCGGTGAGAAGAATAATCTGGTTTCAGGAAAGTGGATGCAAAATGCAATTGGGAGCTTATGAGGGAAGCTCTTTTTTTTTTTTTTTTTTTGCAAATGCAATTTTTGCTGTCATTTTTATGGTCATTAAATCCCATTGATTTGATGCTAAATCGCAGCAAGTTTTCTGAAGGACAAGAAAGACGCGCATTTCTCATTGTCTGAGTCTGAGACAATGAGTTCTCTACTCTTTCATAGCCCTTTAGTTCTTAATTCTTAATTCCAAAACAAAGCAAACAAAACAAAGTAGGCTTTTTTTTTTAGAGCAGGGCTACTCAACTCTTTTCCTGTAGATTTATCATTTTGTAGGATTTCACTCCAACCGTAATAACGCGCACATCATTCAACAGCTCGAGATCTTGTTGAGCTGCTAATTTGTCAGGTGTGCCAGATTAGGGTTGGAGTGAAAACCTGCAGGAACAGGTTTGGGCGGCCCTATTTTGGAGGTCTGTTCCAGGTGGACTATCGGCTGCTTGGATCTACAAGGCTCCAAATGGCGCAGTTGGGTGTCTCCCTGTGGGGCCGATCCCAAATTGGGCCTCCAATAGTGCACCGATTGACAAGCAGAAGAAACATATAATTTGTAGTGAACCTTAATCTTTTGACTTGTGCAAAAAGACAGAACCCCCAGGATAAATGATCCCACTGGGTTGAGCAGACCGCTACTGGCTAACATTCTCATTTAATTTGGGCTTTTGTTCTGTATTATGATGTTAAACTGTCTATTTAAAAAAACATATAATTTGAAATGAGTATCTTTACTTGCTGCAGAGATGTGAAAAATGGCATGTGAGTGCAAAAGCAGCGAAGCGCTGCTCTTGTCCGTCTCAGAGTGCTTGCGTAGATGTCACGTAGGCTAGTGATTTCACCTTTGCAAAAATGCATATTTTCATTTTCTGCTTTCCACTTTCAAAATGGTTGTCATTGAGCTGCACAAAACAGGCACCTTCAGTGTAAGTCTGAATGCATTGGCCCTTCCCTAGATTGTGTGATGTGCGTATGTGATTATAGTCTGAGCGTGACTGATTTTAACATCCTTCTTTAAAATATGCGTTTTACGAGGCTGCTGGGTGGCTCATTCGGTTAAGGCACCGCGCTGTGGTGGACGAAGCCCACGGTCTTCGATCGCATCCAGACCGTGTCCGGTGCCGACGCTGCCTGGGTGATGTGCTATTGGCGATTGCTTTTCCCTGGGTACAACAGGGTTCAGTCGCTGCCCATTTAACTGGTGGGAAATGAATGCAAATGAAGTGAAAATCCCTGCGACTGTGTGTAAGCCTTTTTTTAATGCGAGTAGTTATCTGTTAGGGGCGTGTCAGACAGCGTAACATTTGAGATTGTTTGATTATGACCACATCGGATGTTCAGCACATCCAGACTGCTCGGTTTTCCCTGCTGTCTAGAATGGGGTATCTTGCTGTATGCCTGGCCTGGTCTACAGCACCCTCATGATCACCTACTTGACAACATAGGTGTTCATAAATATATTGATTATGAATAGTGGGCACTTTTTGGTTCTCTTTAGTAATGGAGAAAAGGCATCTGCTTTTGTCCAGCGTGAAGCACCATGTGACAGCCTGTTTGTGAATGTCACTTTACACAAATGAAAAGACTGGGACTGAGGTTAAGGACCCAAACTCATCCGTTTCATCTGTCCACAGGCGCGGGCTTCCGGAGAAAGGACAAGCATGAGAGAGAGGAGGCGGGATTGGAGCGCGCTCAGCAAGGTGTGTCCCGGCCGCTGGTCGCCATGCCAACCCCACTCCTCAAACTCAGGGATTGTACGTGCCATTACCAAGCACAGCAGTTTGAGGCATGCCAAGCTTTAGTAGAAGCAGTTTGGAACATGGTAGCCATGGGAGAGTTTGCCCCCATAATGGGCTGTCAATCTCTGGCTCATATGAGACCAATCAAAAAGCTTTATTATTATCCGCTATTATTATCAATAGCAAAACAATGTGATTGGTTCACATGTGAACCAGTCAGTTAGTTGAGTGCATATTCCACTGATCTCGGCGATTCAGGAAGCCTCAAGGTCCCATGCACCCGCTCCTCAACACACTGTTTCTAGAACCTTCTGCAATGACAACATCGTGTTTGTCATATTTGTCCTTCCGCATTCTGGGATCTGATCAAAAGATGTACACCAATAGACTTATATATATTTACGTAGCATTTATTTACAGTATAGTTCTTTTTGAAAATATTTGTTGTGTAAATTTTGTAATATTTTAGAAAGTTGTATTTTAAAAAAGGAGGAGGTTAGAGGAATGTAATTTTAAAAGATGCAGGTTCCTCGGGTTGTGGGGTTGGACACACAGGTAAATGTTTATCATGTGTCCCTGTAGAGGACGCTGGGTCCAGACTGAGCACCCAGGTACAGGCGGCGGAGGACATCCTGGACAAGTACCGGAACATCAAACGCAGCAGCCCCAGCGAAGGGGCCCCCGGGGCCACTGGCGATGAGGGCCCAGGTGTGTCCTGCGCAGGAGTTACAGTACCAGCACAGTACCATGGCAACAGGAATTACACAAATTATGCATGTAACCAGCCTGTCTGTTGATGGAGAGCCATGCGGACGGCATGGTTTAATGTGTATGTGTGTGTGTGTGTTCCTCTGCGTGTGCGTGCGTGTGCGTGTGTGTGTGTGTGTGTGTGTGTGTGTTCCTCTGTGTGTGTTTGTGCGTGTGCGTGTGTGTGTGTGTTCCTCTGCATGTTTGTGCGTATGTGTGTGTGTTCCTCTGTGTGTGTGTGTGCGCGCGCGTGTGTGTGTTCCTCTGCGTGTGTGTTTAGACGCCTGTGGGGAAGGTGAGAGCAGCGTGCAGGAGTCTCTCAGAGAAGACGCCCTACAGAACCTCTCCACAGAGGACATGCCCGACTCTGCCAGCCAGACTGCCCCGCCTCAGGACCACAGATACACATTCAGGTCTGTCTGAGAGTGTGTGAGTGTGTGAGTGTGTGAGTGTGTGAGTGTGTGAGTGTGTGAGTGTGTGAGAGTGTTAGAGAGTAAGAGTGTGAGAGTGAGAGAGTGTGTACATGTCTCTGACCCTGCTGTTTGTGTTGCAGTGATGCTAAGAAGAAGCTGAGATTGGCTCTGTGTTCTGCGGACTCTGTGGTCCTGCCCCTCCTTCCCCACGCCTCCACCCGCAATGGCCTGCCTGACCACGCCGAGCCTGAGGGTGAGGAGATCCTCCTTATGGCTGCCTAAATCACTGTTACTGGGACCTATATCACTGTTACTGCGGCCTATATCACTGTTACTGCAGTCTGTCACCACCAAACCACCATTACTGTAGTCTAAATCACTGTTACTGCAGCCTAAATCACTATTACTGCAGTCTGTCACCACCAAACCACCATTACTGTAGTCTAAATCACTGCTACTGCAGCCTAAATCACTGGTTCTGCAGCCTAAATCACTGTTACTGCAGTCTGTCACCACCAAACCACCATTATGCTTAGGTGCGTGCGTATGTGTAAATCTGACTCGTTTTTCTCCTCTCCAGAGAATGAGATTGTGTGCTTCCTGAAGGTGCAGTTGGCAGAGGCCATTAACCTGCAGGATAAGAACAGCATAGCGCAGATCCAGGAGACCACGCGCTGCATCAGCCGCCTGGACTCGCGCACCTGCAGGAAGCTGCTGACCGCCATCGCCGACGACTACAGGTGCCCGCCGCACCCGCCGACCAGCAGGGGGCGCGTTGTAGTCAAACCCCAGCCCCCCACTCCGAGCTTCCCGGTTTGCGCCGCTGTTTGACGAGCGCTTGTTGTTCCCGTGGCTGCAGGAAGAGGGCGCCCTACATCGCCTACCTGACGCGGTGTCGGCAGGGCCTGCAGACGTCGCAGGCGCACCTGGAGCGCATGCTGCAGAGGGTGCTGCGGGACAAGGACGTGGCCAACCGCTGCTTCACCGCCGTCTGCGTGCGGCTCTTCCTCCAGGGCATGGAGGCCAAGATGCAGGGCTTCATCAGAGGTGTGTGTGTGTGTGTGTGTGTGTGTGTCTGTGCACGTGTGCGTGCGTGTCTCTGTAAATGAGTAAATGTGTGTGTGTCTATGCATGTGTGCGTGCAAGTGTAAATGAGTAAATGTGTGTGTGTGTGTGTGTGTGTAGAAATGTAAATGAGTAAAAGTGTGTGTGTAGGTGTGTGTGTGTAAATTTTTATTTCTGGGAGTCTGTGCCATGTATATAGTTGAGAACAGACTGAAAGCCTGTCTGAAAATAAAGCAGATCAGCTTGCTCGGTACTGCAATGTGCAATGTTTCGCCCAGTCTGGAGAAGGCCCTGCTGTTCCTATCATCAATAACTACTTTGGGCCGCTTTGTGCATAAAACCGATGAATCCGTTCTAAAATCTGACCTGGTTTACCTCCCCCGCCCCCCCACCCTCCCCAGCGTTCCAGAGGTGCACGGCGTCCGACGACAAGACGGCGGCGGTGGAGGACTTCCTGCGCTACCTGTACGGCGCCATGGCGAACGACGCCACCTGGCAGTACGCCAGCGAGGAGCAGCTGCAGGACGCGCAGGCGGCCATCGAGCGCAGCGTCATGAACCGCATCTTCAGGCTGGCCTTCTACCCCAACCAGGACGGGGACGTCCTCCGGGACCAGTGAGTGTGCTGCGTGCCTGCGCGGGGCAGCCCCTACGGGACACCAACCACGGGGCACCCACCACGGGACAGCCCCCACGGGGCACCCACCGCGGGACAGCCCCCACGGGGCACCCACCACGGGGCACCCACCGCGGGACAGCCCCCACAAGGCACCCACGGCCTGTAAAAGCCTTGTATACCCACACAGAAACACACACACCCATAGTCAGTGGTAAAATAATCCACTGTGGAAAGTTGGAGAGAAGCCCTTTTAAAAAAATAATAATAATAATAATAATAATAAATATGGATGTGTGTTGTGAGCATTTTGCCTGAGAGTTTTTAGTTTTTATATATTAAATCCTCTTTTTGTTGTAATATACCGATTGACAGTTTGAGTGTCGCATTGTCCCATCTCCCCACAGGCTGCTACAGGAACACATACAGCGGCTCTCTAAGGTGGTAACAGCCAATCACAAGGCACTACAAATCCCAGAGGTAACATTCTCACATCTTTACTTCCTTCTCTGATCTATTCCATAGGCTGAATTTTTATATCTCATTTCATAGAATTCAAATTATCAGTGTGCCTCAGGAAAAGTCTGGGATTGAAACCCTTGATTTTTCTGTAACCGTGTGTGTGTGCGTGCGTGCGTGCGTGTGTGTGTGTTTGTGTGTGTGTTCTGTATTTGAGTGTATATTAGAGGTTCTTCTAAGCAGGTTCATTATTATTATTACTGAACAGACTTAAGTGGTGCCCCAGTAGTGTGCTGTGATGGTGAGAATGGAACTGTGCTGTAAATGCGTGACTGACGGACATGCTGCTGCGTCTGCGTGCGTCTGCGCTGCTGCGTCTGCGTGCGTCTGCGCAGGTGTACCTGAAGGAGGCGCCGTGGCCGTCCGCGCAGGCGGAGATCCGGTCCGTCAACGCCTACAAGACGCCGCGGGACAAGGTGCAGTGCATCCTGCGCATGTGCTCCACCATCATGAACCTGCTCAGCCTGGCCAACGAGGACTCGGTGCCCGGCGCCGACGACTTCGTGCCCGCGCTCGTCTTCGTGCTCATAAAGGTGAGAGCCAGCTGCGTGCGTCTCCGTGGAAACGCAGTGTGTACTCAGTCACGCTCACACGCGCCCACAAACATACACACACGCACATACACTTACACGCACACACACACACATACACACACACACACACGCAAATTTAGTCATTTACACACACACACACACAAACACGCACATTTATTCATTTACACACACGCACACACGCACACATTTAGTCATTTACACACACACACACACACACACACACGCACATTTAGTCATTTACACACACACACACACACACACACACGCACCTGTATTTCCCCATGTGTTCGGCAGCAGTAACCCATGCCCCCTGCCCCCCCCCCCCCAGGCTAACCCGCCCTGCCTGCTGTCCACGGTGCAGTACATTAATAACTTCTACGCCAGCCGCCTCAGCGGGGAGGAATGCTATTGGTGGATGCAGTTCACCGCCGCCGTGGAGTTCATCAAGACCATCGACGACCGCGACCGCAAGTGAAGCCCCGCGCCCAACCCAGACTGGGGCGGAGCAAGAGGAGGGGCTTACCAGCAATCCCCCGCAGGATCCACCAATCAGGGCCACCTCAGACTCACCGTAGTTTGTATATCTGTACATAGAGCGTTGAGGGGATTCAGTCCAAGGACCCTGGGCCCAGTGTTTAGTACCTAGCCTTTTTAACATCAGTATATTCACTGTTTGTTTTTTTATTTTTTACATTCGAGTGAAACTAAGAAAAAATATATGTGTTAAGCCTTGAATAACACGGCCTTAAAGTTCGGTTTTAGAGCTGTGGTCCGATCCAGTTCCTGGCTGGATGTAATCGACCCCACGCCTCGGCACTTTTGGGGGCGTTGAAAAATTTTAAAAAGAGGGTCAATAAATTAAACTAAAGAAATAAACAGGTTTCACTTTCAAAAAGTGACAAATGGAGAAAAGAGAGAGAGAGAAACGAACCTGTGAATCAGAAGTCACTTTACCCTTTTTCTTTTTTCTTCTCTTTCTCTCGGGTCTGTTGGAGATTTTCTGTGTGGTAACAAACCCGACCTGACGATGTGTGTATATGTCACATGACTCAGGAAAAAAAAAGGCACCACATATCTTCCAGGTGATTGAGGGTTCTTGTTCTTTTCTGCAGGGAGGGATTTAAACCGCGTTCGCTGTGGGTTTTTTTATTTGTTGTTTTTTTTGGGTCTTTGTGTTCTGAGATCGGCCCCTGAAGCACAGGGAGTCGGCCAGGGTCGTGCAGTAAGCTGGGTCTGTTGCGCCGGTGTTGGCTGTTCTGCCAACGGAACTTTCTGGAAAGGCCCCCCAGTCCTCCCAGCCCAGTGCCCGCAGGTTACTGCCATTTAGACTGCAGAGAGAACAGTCACCTGCGTTTATGTGGCAGTACTGGAGTTTCAGTACAGTCAGTTCAGGAAATGAATTGAACAAGTGTAATGAATTGTTCAAATGTTCATTACATTTTTTTTGAAAATTGACTGAATTGAAATTGAACTGACCTCCCAACCCTGGCTGGTATCAGGTATTCCTGCCAGCCGACGTCTCCGGTTCTCTCTACGGAAGGTCTTATATTTTCTGGGTCTGCTTCTCTCTGGGGTCAGTTTTAAGAGCATACGCAACAGTACGTCCATTTGAAGAACAGTTTTCATACGGTTTAACTGGGCAGCCTTTTCCCAGAGTAGAAAACCAGGTTGTACCGTCACTGATGGTTTGACTTGTTCCTTCCTCCACGCACATACATTGTACGGACCCTTTTCTTTATAGGAAGTATTTATTGTTTGTTCGTTTGTTTTTTTGTCACACTTTGTTGATGCTTGGCTTTGTGGAAAGTTATTTTGTATATGTTATTACCAATTTTGGGAGTTAAAATGAGCAGGAGCTGAAGGGGTGAAGTTAATGAGTTCACTTTTTTTTCATTTTTTTTTTCGAAAAGGGTGGACAATTAAATGAACGGGAAAGTAGCAATCTTGCAAACAAAGTGAACGAAAATGAATGTAATGATCTCCGAGCATTTAGAACAGGATGTGATGCAGAGAGACAGGAAGTCATTTCCGAAGGTTCCAGAAGCAGTGCTCCTTGAGGATTGGGGCAGTGATGGGGAGAGTGGGGCTCAACTGTACCAAACCGGTCCCCGCGTCAGGATTTGAGGGTGGAGTCATTTGATTGGTTCATGTGAGACAGTAGGTCACAGATGGGGCCTGGTAGGTCCACCCATTTTGAAGTTGGTAAACCTGTCGCCCATCACTAGAGCTGTGGAGCTCTAGAGCACAGCTGGGAGCTGTGAGCAGGAGCAGCCTAACTGGACAGCACCTGAAGGCGGGCAATTCTCAGTCACGTGAGAGGGCTTTGAATGGCTGGACAGATTTGCCCTTTTTAAAAAAAAATTTAAAATTGTTCTCAGTAGTCCCATATGGCGAAGCACAACATGCAAATTCCCCTGTACTTATTTCATTTCTGTGCCATGGTTTGCATTCAGATTTTCGTTTATCCCTCTCAGTTAATTGGCTGTATGTTGGAAAGCTCAGCCAATCAGTGGCCCTGTGTTCAGTGTTCACAGGCGGTAGATACGGGGTTTAAAACTGATTTCATCGAGGGTGTTGACGCTAATGTGAGTTACAGTTCCTTTGAGAAGTGTAAAAACCTTTCATTAGTAAAGCTTTCTTAGATTGAATATGTAAAGCTACTGACAAAATTTAAGATGTGAAACTTATTGAAGTTTTGTGGGGCGTGTAATCAAACTATGAAATGAACTGACACTCAGGCATTTTATACTCAGAGGCCGAACGACCGTTTTTAAATAAAGCTTTCCCTTTATGGATTGTTAGTGTATATATCTGGGCAGGAAAGGTGATTATCAGATTCACTCTACCTACCAGTGGGCTACCAATGGGATTGTTGTGTCCTGATAGCTCCGGCTACAGTAGGTGTATTTTGGCCACTGGGCGGTTTACGATGGAGACAGGGTCTGTGTGCATGTGCTGATCACCATCTCCCTTCTATTTCTTCCCCCTTTATCCTCTGCTCCTGCTTTAATAGGGTCGTTCCTCTTTTTGAAGGCGTTTCTTTGTTTTGTGCCGTTCTTCTGTCTTCTTATCGGTCTGTTTCACAAACGGGGTTTCCCCACCGGATCGCGGCGCCAGTTTGTAGCGTCTGTGGCCTTTTTCTTCAAATGCAAATGCGCCTTGTATAAAGGGTCAGTGTGGTCGGAATTCCGGAATAAGGTTGTTCTCTTAGCTAGCTCTCCAGATCGAGCGGCAGTGCAAAGGCTTACCTCACAGAAATCCTCTACATTCCTCTAGGCTGTTTTAAAAAGATGCATTTCGCTCCCTCGAGCATATTGTATGCAGATTGTACAGTTCACCTAAGGTGTACAGTTTAGATTAGACCTCTGATATTAAGCGATTTTTTTTCTACGAAATGCATTCTCATGTTGAATTCTTTATTTTTTTCAAACTCACCTGTGCAATTTGTCAGGATGTAAGAGGTAGCTAGATGAGGTAGTATAGTTCTGGAATGTTCTTGTAATGCTTTTTTTTCCCACTGACATAAATGGCCTGTGATTGGAGGGGATAAAGGCTTCATGTGCATTTGTAAACTATCCTTAAAATGGAAAGGGGTTCTTAGAATATTCCTTATTAAGTGTAAATTATACTCGGGGTGTATTTTGTACATATTCTGTGGGGAGATGCTGTGAAAGATATATACTCGTTCAGTAAAGAAATGACTTCCTGACCAGCCTGGGTCCGATATGTATTTTGAATATGTTTAAATGAAATTCAGTAATCTGCAGTAATGTGCTGGTGTCTCAAGGGGCAAAGCAGTTCAGACAGAGCTGTGTTGTAGCCTGAGTCTGCCACACTGGGGTCTGTCTGTGGCTATTTTTATAACACTGTTCATGTAATAATATTTACAGATCCACTGAAGAATAAGGTCTAAAACAGGTAACTTCAGCTGAGTTTGCAGCTGGCTAGCGCAGGCTTCCAACGGTCTGGACAACGGGTCGATAAATCTTGTCGACTTGCTGTTTCTGAGACAGAGGTTGTGTTCACCACCACGATGCCACTGCACTCAAGCTGACCTTGTGCCCTGCGTTATATTAAAGGCTGAATCCTCATAAATGTTGACCTTAAATAGGAAAAAAAAATGTCCAAAATAGTTTATTATTTATTTAAAATGCTCAAGATGTTATGTGTAGGTTAAGTGGCGAGCTGAACGGTACATCCACACGCTTCATTTTGCAGTGTCCCCAAACCAGAGTGAAACCAGTTTGCTTGTGTACGCGTGTGAACACACTCCTCAAAGCTGTGATTGGGAGAATGGGTTTTCATATACATCTTTGCTATCCCTGAGGGTCAGGAGCAATAGTTTTAATATAAATCATTTTGAGAAAATAAATTTCAGTTCACAAATTGAATGAATGTCTGTCTATGAGGAAATATTAAGGAAATTAATTTCAGTTTATTTCCAAAATTCACTGAATTGAAATGGACATGTTCACACATATTATTCTTTGGAGAGAGAAACTGAAAACCTTTCTTTTTCTTTTTAAACTAATGTCCATGTTTAAGCTTGCACAATCCTGCACACAAAAGGGGAGTAAAATTCTCCATCTTGTGATTAATGCACCATATCGTTCTATGGATTCATTAAAACAAAACCTTACCAGGCTGTGTGCTTGTCTTTTGTTCTGCAATTGATTTGTTAATTTGTTTGTAGTCCTCATTCAGCTCCAAAGATCTGGACCAGTGATCTTCGTTCCTGGTCCTGGAGAGCCCCAGGGTCTGCTGGTTTTGTTGTGGCTCTACACTTAATTGATCAATAAAAGCAGCCGACTTCACACAGTTAACTGGGCTCACCTGGTTTCTCGGGTCTGGATTGGTTACTGATATTAGGACAAAAACAACAAGCCACAGCCCCTGTGGCCCACCGGGACCAGGAACGAAGATCACTGATCTGCAGAAGTACTGATGCTACTGTGGGGGCCATGTGGCGCACTGAGGCCAGGGTTTGGGGTTTGTGTCCAGGGTGTGGACACGGCTGTTTTACCCTTCAGTAAACCTGTTAGGCCTGTAGGCACACCAATCAGAGAATCAGAGCTTCAGTGACACAATGCATAAAATGTACTTTTGTTCTCATCTTGGCATACAGCCATCTGCCAAATAAGGACACTGATTATGGTTCCCATTAATACATCCTGAATACACCCCTCCATTCAAATTACTGCAACCACACTCCCCAAACAAAAAGGGTATTTTACTTGGCTTCCATAATTGATACTTTACTGGTTGTGGGAAAAACAGAGTGAGGTACCCTGTTAAACAGTAGGCCAGAATTTTAGGTTGCACCCATACGAACGTTGATACCATGGCTACCGCGTGGGTGTGCGTGTTAACGTCATGGACCGTATAAAAATATCATGCACTTGTATGGCATATTTAACTATGGATTAACCTTTTTCCATATTTATAATTTTTCATTTCATCAGTCCTTGATCATAAAAAGTAACCAAAACATGTTGACCAAAGATCACATTGCCCTAAATAAACTGAATCAATGTAATTTTTTTCAGGGTGGTGGCTGCTAAGCCATCTTTCGCCTGCAGATGGCAGGCTTACCATGTAATGAGTTTCGTATTACTCCGGAAACTGAACGATCACAACCTGAAAACACCTGAAAGAGATAAAAGATAGGCTAGAGACTCTGCCCTTTTGTCTGAAACATTTTTCGAGGCTTGATGTACAAGTGAGTGGAATTGCAGACACACAGTGCGAATTAAGTACGGAAACCATTAAAGTTGTAGTTCAGTTTCTGTGTTAAGAAAACACAGTTATGCGTACCAGGCATGGATGATGTATTTCTTACGATGCAGTTGCAATAAAAGTTGTCACAGAAACGTGTAAATGACAACTCTATTTCTCTCTCTCCCCCAGATGCCTATTACCTTGACCACACTTAAGCACGGTATGCCAAAGCAGCATTTACATAAAATGTAGATAAATAATAACATCAGCTGCAGGACAACGTTCACTTACTACTTTTTATATACATTTTATATATTTATACTTATACAAATTTAAAATAAATAAATAAATAAATAAACTAACCATAAAGACTGTTTCTCACACATCACCTGACGAAATCACGTGTGTCTGCAACCAATCAGTCTACTGATATTCGGTACTAACTAGTCATCACAATTAAGCGTGAGGGGTCAGGAAGGGTGGTCAGGAACCTTGTGGAAAGCTCTGGAAGCGGCTCTGAGCGGGAAGATAATAAATCATTTTAAGTAGGACTTGTACGTACGAATATTGACGAAAACTATGATTTTTTTTAAAGCTCACATCTCTGTGGCTTTCCTTAGCCGTGTTATTACGCCTTCAATCGCATATTCCACCGAATGCGTCCAGTTTTCCGCCAACAGGTGCGTAGCCTAGCCTACTGCTGGTTTTCACCGAATTGACCGATCTTAGTTTGTGTCTCGAGTTTTAATACCCAGTTATAACCACGAAGTGTTTTTTTTTTACACACATGAAGTTGTCTGCGTGGGACTAATTGCCAAGTCGTGTAGTGGAGGCAGAGACAACTTGAAGGAGTATTCATGTCCAGGCTTGAGGCAGTGCTGTATATTTTTTAGACCAGGGGTGCCAAGGCCTTCCTGTGGATATCTACAATAGGCCTACTATCCTGGAGATTTTCATTTCAACTCTAAATTGACACACCTGATTCTATCAATTGGCAGCTTAACAAGATCTGTAGCTGTTGAATGAAATGTGCTTTGTTAGGGTTTGAGTGAAAACGTACACTGTAGCCAAATGATGAGTCACGATGGGCTGAGTGGTCTGTTTTCACCTAATGTATATGTATTTAATGTGAATGTTCTTATGAACGTATTTTGTCGAATAGGCCTACTGTCTGAGTGCAGATTGAATTCACTGGAGTTTAAATTCCATCTTCAGTATGAATTGCAATTATGGGAGGAATAAAAGGCCACGGTAACTGCATATTTCCATTTGTGGATTGCATATCTATTTCTAATTGAATAGCTTTGAGACAATCACTGTATGGTACACATTTCAAATAGAATTAAGTGTTTCGATTTCTGCTGGAATTAGTTTAGTTTGTCTTCGTTAATGTGGGTTAACCATGTGCAAGCCTCCCAGATACTGTACGACTACGAACAGCAACAGTAATAATAATTACTCTATTTGTCACACAGATCATTAAAAACAATATCTAACAGCTGCTACAGTAGAGGAGCAGCACCTCTGCGGCGGCGGGGCGTGTAAAACAGTTTGATACGGGAGCGCACTACCCTGTTACATCTCCGTCGGAGGCCTACATACAGCGACAGTGGCAAACAACCCGCTCCCCACCTGCCCCCGCTCGCACCCACGCCATCAGGACTCCCCCGTGCGTCTCAGGTGAGAGTCTCAGGCGAGCACTCCTCCGTCCCCGGGGCGCTAACCTTTTAACCGCCCCCTTAAAGTGCAGCAGACGGGAGCGCTCTGCGGTCGCTCGGCTTCGTTAGCGCACCGCTCTCTCCTGACGACGGCGCTGCCTCGGCTCGCGTCCTAATTAAGCGCCGCTTTTTCGGCTCGTTATCAGAGCCGGCGGTGCGTCTTTATTCCTCATCAGAGATCTCAGGTTACCTAATTATAGAGACGGTAATGACGACATGCCCAGTCCCGACGTCTGAAAATACGGCCTGCAGGGAAAGAGGGAAGGCTGTCACAGGGCGTGGCAGAAACACTGCTTCTTTAATAATAAGATTTATTAAATAATAATAATAAATGTATATCCTGTGGCACCTTCCATTTCAATGTGATTGTGATGCGTGGCAGCCGTTTTGCTCCAGAACGCTTTTCACAAATCAGCCAAGGTGGAGAGAGATGAGATTTATTTAGCCCGTTAAATGGAGAGGATTATGTGGTCATATTGAGAGAGTCAGGATGGAAATTTAGCTGCCACACCAGGCAGTCCTCCTTGCTGCAATGAGTGCCATCAAATTTGTAATGGCCACATAGAGTCAGGATCTTGGTTTAGTGTGTCAGGATCAGTAGCTGAGACATTAGACAGCTCCTACAGCCCAGAACTGCACTGTGGGCTGTGGTTTTTCTGCTTGGTGACCAATAGCACTTTCAGCAGCTGGAAGGTCACCCATACAAGCAGTTATCAACCCAGCCCTGCTTAACTTCAGTAGTAACCAAGCCCAGGTATGCTTAGCTTCAGTACTACCCAAGCCCAGGTATGCTTAGCTTCAGGAGTAACCAAGCCCAGGTATGCTGAGCTTCAGTAGTAACCAAGCCCAGGTATGCATAGCTTCAGTAGTAACCAAGCCCAGGTATGCTTAGCTTCAGTAGTAACCAAGCCCAGGTATGCTTAGCTTCAGTAGTAACCAAGCCCAGGTATGCTGAGCTTCAGTAGTAACCAAGCCCAGGTATGCTGAGCTTCAGTAGTAACCAAGCCCAGGTATGCTTAGCTTCAGTAGTAACCAAGCCCAGGTATGCTGAGCTTCAGTAGTAACCAAGCCCAGGTATGCTTAGCTTCAGTACTAACCAAGCCCAGGTATGCATAGCTTCAGTACTAACCAAGCCCAGATATGCTTAGCTTCAGTAGTAACCAAGCCCAGGTATGCTTAGCTTCAGTAGTAACCAAGCCCAGGTATGCTTAGCTTCAGTAGTAACCAAGCCCAGGTATGCTTAGCTTCAGTAGTAACCAAGCCCAGGTATGCTTAGCTTCAGTACTAACCAAGCCCAGTTATGATTAGCTTCAGTAGTAACCAAGCCCAGGTATGCTTAGCTTCAGTAGTAACCAAGCCCAGGTATGCTTAGCTTCAGTAGTAACCAAGCCCAGGTATGCTTAGCTTCAGTAGTAACCAAGCCCAGGTATGCTTAGCTTCAGTTGTAACCAAGCCCAGGTATGCTTAGCTTCAGTTGTAACCAAGCCCAGGTATGCTTAGCTTCAGTACTAACCAAGCCCAGGTATGCTTAGCTTCAGTACTAACCAAGCCCAGGTATGCTTAGCTTCAGTAGTAACCAAGCCCAGGTATGCTTAGCTTCAGTAGTAACCAAGCCCAGGTATGCTTAGCTTCAGTACTAACTAGGCTCAGCCTTGTTTAGCTTTAGCCATCAGGCTGGGTACTGTTGGAATTATACGCTCTATGCTGCTATATGCTGTAGTGTATATTGCCTTTCAGTAAGACACATGACCCGTACTGCCTCCCTTATTTAAATATTTTATTTAAGTTGTACAGTCGAGGGAATCCACTTGGAAAATGAATAATGAATTGTATTATGTTTAAATGTTTTGTCTTTCCTGTGAAAGTAGCAGTTAGCAGACTGGATTCAGATCATGCATGCTTTATTTAAACAGGAATCTCAACCAGACTCTTTATAGTGAGAAGTAGGCTATAGTACTTAACGCTGTCAAACATTTGTAGTAATACTTGAATTGCAGGTCTTGTCGTCAAATGGATACCAAAATTCACCGACATGAAAAGAACAGGAGAGTGCTGAAAATAGACGATACCAGTTTTCACTCTTTTGTTAAAGCGTGACGTTTGAAATAAAAACTGTTTAAAGAATTATCAGCAATTTAGTGTCTCCGGATAAGAGGCGGTGGCTTTAATTAACTCATTTAATGAGGCGCTAGAGTGACTTTATTTACATGAACTGAATTCACTACAGAATTCAAACCCGGTCTGTGAGCCCAGTAATGAGAGAGACAGAGAGAGAGGGAGAGAGAGAAACATAACAGCGAGGAATTCCTCAAGGGCCAGATATTGTCATTTGCTCCAAACTTTGCTAATTGCCGGGTAAGGACGGCGTGCAGTCTCCCCCTCTCCTGAGAACTCCTTAAGACAAGGCCAGGGGGAAGAGAAGAGGAGAACGAGAAACAAAAGAACGTAAAAGCAGCATCAACAGAGAAATAAAGGGCTGATGGATACGCTCGTGAACTCAAAAAAACAGAAACGCCCATTTAAAGGCGCAAGCTTGATTTACACCTGCCAGTCTGGGAGTGTTGTGTTGGCCCACTTTGGTGTTGTTGCTTATGTACAGTGCGGACCGTAACTGTTTGGACAGTGACACAGTTTTTGTTGTTTTGGCTCTATGCTCCGGCACATTGGATTTGAGATGAAACAATGAGCATGAGGTTCAAGTGCAGGCTGTAAGCTTTAATTGGGGGGTGTTTACATCCGTATCGGGTAATCCAGGTAGGAATTACAGCCGGTTTTATACACAGTTCCTCATATTGATGGTTTCATTTTAAATCCAGCGTGTTGGAGCACAGAGCCTAAAGAACAAAGATTGTGTGACTGTTCAAACACGTATGGATTGCACTGTAAATGAATGCACTTATCATTCTCCTGGCTCTGAATAAGAGAGTGCTGTACTTCAATGTAATGTCAAATAGCTTTCAAATCTCAAGTCATCACCCTACAATGTTCCAGTTTCACAGCACATTATTCTGATTCTTGCTGCATTATTTGATTAGCAGACAACTATATCCAGGGTCACTTCCGTACATTTGACCTGTTATCCATTTATAGACCAGAATCTGAAAATGGCAACATTCTAATAGTTTCTGTACAGCTGTAGCTCCATACTGTAACTCTGGACTGACAGAGCAGACTGAATCACAGATTAGATCTACCAGCTGACGTGAAGAGCAACTGAGGTACAATGCTTAACGCTCTAATTATGTTGTAATTTATATACGCTGACAGCCCGTATGCAGACGTCCATAGATCAGTGTCCACTCGGAGTGACTCCTTTCCCCCTGTGCACAAAGCATGCCCCCCCCCCCATTGCCTGCTCTCTCACCATGGCTATGTGTTCACATCCATCAGTGACTAAACTGGCACGCAGGCAACTAGTCCCATTCACTCCCATTCATGTACCACAAATCCAGTGTTGATTAATTGGGAATTTAGCTGGTGAAAGTTTGCTATTGATAGTAGGCCTTTGCATATGTACAATTATGTTGAGACTCTTTGACAGGTAAACTACGCTATGTAGCCTGCCTTGTAGCTTAGCCTGTGTGCAGCAAGTAGCCTAATCATGTAATCCCTAATTAATGAGCCACAATATCTGTTAATTCATTAGTTAATTTTATTCACCCTGTTTTGCAGAGTTTCAGGTTTTTCTGGTCACTGTGCTTGGAAGATAAAATAATAAGAAGAGAAATATCTGTGGAGAGTGCGGAGGTTATTCATTTCTTTTTATGGATGCTCGCTGTGTAATCATATAATTCAATCTGGAGGAAGTGGGTGGTTTTATAAGTCTGAGGATAAAAGCCATAAAACTCGCCCGATGCACTTTGATAAGGACGATTCTTAACGCTTCTGCCGGCTTTGGAAAGTTGGGGAATAAAAAGTTGACTCAACTCATGAAAACATGAAAACTTCTCCTTTATGCTTTGTTTCTTTTTCTTCAGTTTTGGCATTAGTTGGAAGACTCGTTTACCGTTTTTAGCCGCTTCACACGCCGGTGAAAAAGGGGCAGGCGATTTAAATCGAGCCGTGACGAGCGGTGGAGAGAGAGCCGTGGGGCTGGGAGGCTCGTGAGGGCGTCCTGAAGTCCCCCGGGCGTGTGAGAGCTGAAAGGACACAGGCCGGCTAGCTTGTCCTTCTGCTTGATTGGCAGAGGGGGTGGGGTCAGGCAGAAGCCTTTAATGTCACGGCTGACGTGCCACTGTCTTGTGCATCTATGCCAGGCCGCCAGTTCCATTCCTGGAGAGCCGGGGTCTGCAGGTTTGGCTTCCACCAGTTACCCCCGCTCAGTCATTCAATGGGATCTATACCCCAACACCGGTTCACGCATACATTAGATCATTTTGAAACGTGTGATATTGGGAAACAGAAATCATCTTTGATTCACGGACTTGCCAATGCAAGTATCTAAAATGTCAGATCACATGATTGAGCTAATTAAATAATTAAGAGCTGAAGTCGGCGTTAAATCCCAAAACCGGTATCACCCTGCTTGCTAACCCTTGACCTGCTATTTTTCCCCCCATTTAAAATCAGCAGCCAATTCAGACTCAAGAAACAAGATGAAATTACCCGTGTAATCAACTGCTGTAATTGAGCAATTAAGTGCTGAGTAATAATGATCCAGCACGCCCTGCAACTCTGGAAGAACCAGGGCTGCAGACCCCTGGTGCAGAGCAAGTGTACGGGAGGCCTGTCAATCAACGGCTTCCCTCCAGTCAGACGCCCTTAGGGGAATTCACCACCAGGGGGAGCCGAGGAGCCAAAGCTGCGGGTTTCACGCCCGTTCAGTCTTTAGGGTGCATTGCAGTTATAACGCATCAAACCCGCTTGCGCCTGGACCGCTGATCCCGGATCAGTCTGTCTGCGCCACACGCTTCTGACGGGGAAGAACGACCCAACCTGAGGTCAATTAATTTGGGGAGGCTCGAGTGACAGTGTTTCTCAACAACACTGAGACACAATGGTAAATGGTAAATGGACTGCATTTATATAGCGCTTTTATCCAAAGCGCTTTACAATTGATGCCTCTCATTCGCCAGAGCAGTTAGGGGTTAGGTGTCTTGCTCAAGGACACTTCGACATGCCCAGGGCAGGGTTTGAACCGGCAACCCTCCGACTGCCAGACAATCGGTCTTACCTCCTGAGCTATATCGCCCCATACAGTATACATGGACACTTCACTCATAAACCAGGAAAACATTCACATGCAGTATACCCTGAAAATGACCAACTGAATCTTTCAGATTAATTTGCAGAAGGAACAGTTGTTCTAAATCAGGGGAAAACTGAGGGGGGAGAAACTGAAACCGAAAAATAGAGAACAAGAACAAATAAGATTTTCCTAGTTTTGCACTTTCAGAAAGCGTTTGACGGGCAGTGGGGTGTGCTGTGCTAGCCGCTAACGGCTGGAGAGCGGAAGAGAGCACGCGCCATCAGCGCAGCGCGTTTACTCACTCACCTGCGCCTTTTCCCAGGTCTGTCCCGGCAGCGAGTGAGCGAGCGAGCGTGGGGTTCTGGGACACGGAGTCCAGCGGGCGTGCCGCGTGGAGCCGGGAGACGCCGAAGGCGGGGCTCTCACGCCAGGTCACATCGCCCTCGGGCCCCTGGACCGCGCGTCTAAACCCGGGGCGAGTCAGGTAGGTCCCTCTCAACTTGTGGAACTCATGCTAGCTAACGCTCTGGGCTATTTTATTAGCGCAGTCGTTGGTGTGGTCTGGCATTACGGTTAGCCTGTTTAGGCTCCTTGATGAGCTCGTCATTGACACAAAGACTGTTATCGTGTCCTTATATGAAATATTATACTGTCATCTAACCTACGAGTGAATACAGCTGAACTGGTGTTGGTGTATATACAGCTGAACTGGTGTTGGTCTATATACAGCTGAACTGGTGTTGGTCTGTACGGCAGGTGTATATTTAGCCAACTGAGCTAGGGTAATCTGTGGTCACAAAAACCATGCACTGGCACTCCAGAAACGATCTGTATAAGTTACTGCAGTAACTGACCACGAATGCAAAACAAACAAGCCTTCCTGTGCTTATAAGCTCTGCCGATCTTAAATGGATAAATCACGATCGTCAGCATCACAAACCCTGGCGACCTGAATAGGACTATTACCCGCTTCAGATTTATGAGCGGTGTGCATTACACCCTGGGTAGACTGTGGGTAGCTCTGGTGTCCAGACCCACAGCCAGGGCTGATGTAAATAATGTTCGTTTGGATCTGTGCTCGCGTGTGGAAACGTCCTGGCTGAACGCGTTGGGTCCACGGACTCTGCTGTCCTGTCCTCGGGGCACACCGAGCACCTGCTCAACGCTCGGAATAAAGGAGGAAGAGAGCCTGCCAACCGATCACTTGAAATGACTTTAATGGGCAGTTCATTCAGAAACCTAAGCAGTTCCCAAAAAAATTTGAGCCGTCTACCAACATCTGAGAAAAAGGTGCGTGGAGCGCTTCTGTCAGTTTTCCATTTAAAAAAGAGAGGGAAAGAGGGAGAAGGAGAAAATTAACAGCGAATTGACAAACATTGCTGAACAGAACCCCTGAGTCTAAGGATTGGATCTGAATAAAATAACTACTCTTAACTGTACCCCCCTGAAATGCATTCATTCAGTCATTCAGCAGCATCGGGGAAAAAAGTAACAAATAAACAAAATAAAGAACCGCAGAAATGGGTAAGCGTTATAATTGTGTCTTAACAGCAAAAAACATTTCTGTAAAAAGTCATACATTCTCTAGACTAGCTCTGATTGGTCAGCCTGAACGAACGTTTTAATCTGTTTGACAGACAGGGCACCCCCCCACCCCACCCCCCCCCACATCTTACACTTAATACATACAATGCAGTGTAGAGTCACTTATCACAGTACATAAAATATTCTCCTGGTCTTAAAAACCTTTCATTTCACTGCAGTATTCCTCCCGTCCGTGCCGAACAGCATTTCCTACTCTGTACACGATTAAGATTCTTCTCCGATCTACAGGTTTGGAACTGCCGGCCTTCCTTAAGCAGTTTAAAAAAAAAAAAAAAACCTTAACACTTCTGCGAATACAAAAACAAAACTGGCATTACATGTACACCCTACTGTACTGTTTCAGGCACTGAAGTACTATGGCCAGAGCAAGTTTCGTCGTGTTGGTTTACCCTGAATCGAACAGCTATTTACAAATACCGAACGCAAGGCCCGTTCCTTTATGCGCAGGACTGTGGGAGGAGTCCCGATAAAGCTTACGCATCACAAACGCGTACAGGGTGAAGGGTGTGGTCTGAATGGAACCGCGCTGTGCACCCCGCGACTGTCTGCCTGGGGAACGCCTTCATGTGCAAGCCCGTCTGCAGCCAGTGGATTTCACCGACTGATTCTGGCAACGGCGCACACACTCACACACACGCTCACAGAAATGCACCCCCCTCCCGCCTTTCTTTCCCACGCAGTTTCGTGAAATTGAGGACAGGCACCATAATCCTTGGTTCACTTCTGGTGCTATGTGCGTTTGCTTGTACTCCACAGATGTCTTTTTTTATATAAAATAAAAAATAACTTGTAATAATAATAATAACAATAACAATAATAATGAACTGTCTATGCACTGATATGGCATCCAGAGGGTGGAGATCCTCATGTTGACAAAAGGGGGCGCTGTGGCAGAGAACTGTGACCGTAACCTCACACCGCGCTAGGTCGGTCAGGTTTGTCCTTTCCTGGGGGGATGCATTCTCAGCTTCTGTGCTTGGCCCCTCCTCCTCCAGGCTCCGCCTCCTCCATCTGCCCATTCGTTCGTACGTCTGTCCGTCCAGCTCAACACGGGCGCCCTTTGGTCCACGCGGGGAGAGGGGGAGGGTTACTGGTTGCCCTTCTTCTCCTTCTGGAAGCTGAAACTGGTGCGGCGGCTGAGCTTGCGTTGCTTCTGGGCGAAGTAGTCGGCCCGGGTGGTGCTCGCCCGCGACTCCAGGATGTAGTTCACCTGTAAAAGCACACCTTTTTAAAGCTCATTCATTTCATCATTACTTTCAAACCCAGTTCAGCTGTGCTTGAAACCAGCAGAGGGGGGGGAAAAAAGAATGATCTTGGCCGTGGAGCAGGGATGAAGATGAGGAAGGTGAAGACGCTCATATCTGGGCCTGGAGGCCAGTGGTGCTGCTGGTTTTCTTTTCTACCCGGCCCTTAACTGACTGGCTAACGTACCGACGTCACCGATTGGCCAGGGAAGAGTTCTCTCTTATTATACAACAATCACCACTCACTCAGCCTCCTGACAAAGTTCTTGACCAAAATGTGTGTGTTTTTGCATGTGAAAAGTCAGATGTGGGAGATCTTTATTCATCAGAGGTGCAGGTGAAACTCAAGCCCAGGAAGACCGCAGTGTCTGCTGGTATTTGTGGTTCCACTTAATGAGCAACTATAATTAAGACCTTGAAAACAAAGTGTGTGGACCCTTTAGCCAATGAACGACTTATATTAGCCTCCATGCAGGACTGCTGGTCACTGCTGTGACTTGGTTTCTTGGTTAAATTTTTTTTTTTTTTTTTAGGGGATTTCACATACAGTGACTGGGAATAGAAGAAGAAAAACAACTTTTTCTTTCTCTTCCTCCCAGACGACCAGTAAGACAACGGAACATGACGTAAAAATTGGACATTGGATGAAGGAACAAACGATAACGAGCGATAAAACGGCGCTTTTAAAGGAGAGCTGCCGTTACGTGACCAGCCAATGGGAGTGCAGGGTGCATCTGTTCTTCACTCCGCAGTACAGTGAGTGCACCCGGAAATAGCGCCCCCTGGCTGCCTTCACGCAGAGCACTGCGCGTTAGCATTCTTATCATCCGGCGGTCTCATAACCGTCGGCGTGTAAAGACGAGTCTAGATGGCGGTAAATCTCGGCTTGGAACACAGGCATCGAAACCCAGCCAATATACCTCTGTGTTTACGTGGAGAGGGAGAAAACATCACAAATCATAAATCTTTTTTGCAAGCATGCAGCCAACTATTCGCTTAAAGCTCTGGCAAATCTCTCTTGAATATACCCACGCACATTTCCACTTCTTTTTTTGGAAATGTACAAAAACTTGGGCCTCACTCGGGCCCTTGCATCAGTCAGTAGGACAGGCGTAAGACTAAAGTTTATTTCAAAATTTTATAAGCAAAACTATTGCTGGCCATATTCTCAGTGAAAGATTTGTTAAACTAAATCTACAGACTGAGGGGATTTGAAAAGATGAAAGGACAGATCATTCTATTTATTAAAACAAAATCTAATCCACTATATTTTATTCTGTTTTGTGGGCCTTCTAATTGGCTTGCTGTGGGTGTAAGGACAGGTGAGAGGAGAGATGACTTTAAAAAAAAATTTAAAAACCTGCATCAGAGACAGAACTTTCATATTTGAATAAAACAGCCTTGGCACATTCATAATTAATGCTCTCTCAGTGCACTGCTTAGACTCACTTTGTGTGCTGATATGCATGGATAATTCATACACTGAAATAACCCTGTCTGTGAGCCTAGCCAGCCACACACACACACACACAATGCAGACCAGTGGCATCCTGAAGATTTTCAGTGAAGCTCATGCAGCTAATAACAGGAGTAATATACTGCGGTGTGGAATCAAATTTAAGTTTTAAAATGCACTCTGGATGTCTTGATGGATGTGTTTGTGTGTGTGTGTGTCGGTCTGTCTGTCTGTGTGTTTGACTTCCCATAATGTGTACAAATGGAAATGTATTGCACAAGCACAAGCACACACACACAAAAGTATACACACAGTAACATGCGTGCCTGCTCTCTCACATACACGCGCGCTCACACACACACACACAGTGTAATTAAGAGGCACAGAGATGTGCTCATTCACCTTCAGTACGATCTCATTGACTGTGGCCGCATCAGACTCAAAGTACAAGGGCTTGTAGTCGTGGTTGCTGAGATAGGTGACCTTGAATATGGCATGACCTGCAGGGAGAGGAGAGAGATGTTATTTCTTTTTTCACTTTCTTTTGCTCCATTACGGTTTTTTGTGGACCACTGTCATCATTTCTTTTCTGTAAAAGATACAAACGTGGTGCATCCACCAAAAGATGCCACAGACAATCAAACACAAATAACTAATCTATTAATCTAACAGAGAAATCCCAGCTTCTCCACGACGGGATACGATTTCCACTCTTGAGCCAGCAGTTCAACATTTGGCAATATCGGACACTTTGCTACGAAGCAAAACAATCCAATATAGTAAGAAACTATCAGTGTATATGATCGACTGCATATCCAGTCAATAAACCTGCAGTCCAGACTGACGGTTTAATTTGTGCTAAAACGTGCCTTAACTAGGAGGTTCAAAAAAGAGAGAGAGAGAGAGCTCACGTACAAATGTTTCCCCCCATTCTCAAAAGGATCGTGCTACAGTCCGGTATCTGCTTTGCTGTAAATAATTACTCCGATTACACTGGTCTTCTAGATTCCCTTCTCAGTGTCTGGCTTGCTGCTCTTTAACAGACTGACGTGGCACAGATCCCCTCTCTGAGAAATAACATTCCACAGAAAGACAATGCATCACGGTCTTCGGAAATGAAAATGGGTCCGGCTAATGGATTTTTGGCAGAAAAAAAAGTAAAAAAAGGCTTTTATGCAATCAGTCTTTCCATAAAAAGCTCATTATTTAAATGATTGTTCATCCCAGTCTCTGCATGGCTTTTACCCATTACACGCATAATGAGAGGGAACGTCACGACCGGTCGCTAATTTAGACTGTGGCCGCTGCCGTTAACATCTCGATGGCTGCCGTTTCTCCTCCAACACAACACCAATCAAACGAGCCAGTGGGCACGCTCAGGAAACTCAAAGTGAAGCTTAAATGTTGAATCAGACGTTTAAAGCGATTTCTAGGCCATCAGTGATAGTCGGTTTACGCAATATACAATGTAAAAATGTTTTGCAAGATGCAGCAGATGTTTCCACCTTGGGATCTGAACCTGCAACCTTCCATTTTAACTTGAGGGCGCCAAAGCCAGTGGTATGATCTTTCACCCTTGGGGAGCCACAGAGTTCTGCTGGTTGTTGTTTTCCCAGGTTAGACCCAGTATACCAGGTGATTTAACAGTGTAATCATCCATTTTAATCAGCAAAGTGCTGGGTAACAACAAAAACCTGCACAGCCTGTGGCTCTCCCAAGAGTGAGAGCTAACAGCACTACCCCAAGCGCTGGCACCACAGTCAGTGGAAAGCAAGAGGCCCGGGCTCACCTACTTTAATCACAGTTAAATAACAACAGTGTGGCTAAATCTCAATACAGGGCTGGAGCAGCAGATAGCGTGTGGCTCGAGGCTCGTGCATGAACAGGATACACGCTAAACCGATCACCCCAAAGACATGGGACGGGCCCGTGAGCACGACTGGGCATTTCACATGGAGAAAGAGAGAAACCAGACCAGAACTGGGTAAAAAGAAGGAATGAAACGGACCGGATGGGTAAACAGACACTCGCGGGCTGGAGTTGCAAGTTCGAGTCCCAGGCGAGGCACAGCCACTGCACTGCAGTGCCCTTCAGCAACGTAATTCACCCCGAAGTGCTTTAGCATTCTCACAGTCGTATAAATGAGTAATGTGTACAAAACAGAAATGACGCAAGTTCCCCTGGGCACTGAACCACAGTAATGTGCCGTCCTCAAGTGACACTGACCCCCACCCCTCCACTAAGATGTGGGCCGCAGTTTTGCATGCAAATAACAGTGCGATATTGAGCAATTAGCCAGCTGTACTCTGAATGGGGACTCTGGAACAGGCTGGCGAAGACGAACTGGTGGAACCCGGGGCGAGATGTCGTCTGTAAGGTTCACCACCGCCTTCCGGTTGAGCTCCCGCAGGGTCGCGCGTCATTAGAGCTCGCTCCTCGCCAGGCGCAGCTGCGGCTTTCCACGGACCCGATCGGCGCGGTGACGAAAGAGCGGGAAAAAAACAAGCGAACGCAAGACCGCTCGCTTTACCACCCAAGACAGGACTTCTGGAAAGGCGAGTTAGATATCCTGAGGTTTATTTCTGCCCAGAGTCCTCCAGTGGAGCCCTAGCGAGTTTTTGCCTTTACAGGTCAGTGACTGTGGAGATGGCTTTAACTGCCGCCTCCAGGTGGAGCCCCAGCTACACGGTTGGTCAGAGGTGGCAACTGACCACTGGCTTATAAGCAAAGCACTTTCCCAGAGTTTGGGAGGACGGATCTCTCGTCAGTGTCAGCCTGGTCAGGGTCGCAGTTTACGACGCACGATCCGTGTCAGAGTACGGATCAGAGGCCGAGAATGACTCCCAACGTTTTCCCCACGCGTACGACGTAAAACACTACGGAGATCGATTTCTGCCAAAAGTCCTGCACACCGATTCCAGTTACCAGGGAACCAGAACCCCCTGTGGCTCTCCAAGGCCAGGGCTGCGGACCCTGTGCCATTAGCCACCATCCTCCCTGTGCAGGTGGAATTCAAATTTGGCGCAATTGTTCATTCCAAACTGGTGAGGGAGAAAGATTTATTTATTTTTTTAAAAAGCAAAATGCTCTGAGCACCATCTCCACACATACAGCTCCTACCCCCCCCCGCCCCCCCACTGTCTGTACCTCATCAATCACGTCGCTGCTTGCCTTCAAATGCGAGCCCTGCAAATGTCACATCCACACAGACCGAAGGCAGACGACGGACAGTCCGCTGCACTTCCCACAGGACGGACGAGGCCCCTTTTAACATGGCTGCCGATCCAGCTCACCGGGAGCCTGAGGCGAAGCCACACCTGTTTACGCTTTAAAGGACGCAGACTGAGGAAGGAGAGAGGGAACGCAGAGGAGAGGGAGTTTCCCGGTTTCTGCACTTTTATTTCATGCCGTAATTAAATAATGAAACGGAAGAAAGGCCCCTCTGTGAAATTTACTGCCTTGCATAAACCACATCTTTGCACAGCAGTTATATATATATATCAGCATTATGGTGAAAACTGGACTGCTGCACATCCAGAAACAAATTAAACTTAAAAAATGTAATTTAATTAAAATTGGGGAAAGCAAAAAGGGAAAAAAAAAACTTTAAAAAGTAAAAGAAAAGCTTTTAACCAGACCCCTTTTTACAAATTCAGAAGCATCCAATCAGATATGTGCTTAAGGGGCCTCTGGTCTGGTCTGTATCCCAGTGCATGCTGGGATGCGTTTGTAGAGTGAACCCCAGCATGCATCCCACGGTGAATCCTGGCGGGACTCGGGGCGGGGTTACTGATTAAAGCAGTCCCACAGCCGGGGTGGACACCCTGGGGATTGCATGTCCTTAGTGGGGAGGAGGGGGGAAGGGCTACATTTTTAGCCACATGTGCTCCCCATTTAAATGCCAATGAATCCATCCTTCACCTCTCTGCTCATCTGATAGCAAGCCCTTGTCTGAGGTTTCGGAGTTTTACTGTTACCTCCCCTTTCTGCTTTGGAGGACTGTCAAATTCTGGGTGAGGGCATTCGGGAGTCTTCTCTCCAGGCCACCCAACACACCTCTGAGACACTCCTGGACTAATGGGACACCCACAGCCCCATTGAGTAAGGCTACTGTGTTTTTAAAGACAATCGTGAGGTGGCAAGGACAGTCAAAGTGTTACCTTCACACCCACAGAGCAATGGCTGCCAGGCAAAATAATAATAAAAAGGAAACCTTCAGGCTCATGGCCCCCAGTGTTCTACATATGATGTAAACGATGTCTGACGTAATATTTAAACCCAAATACAGGTTCATTTTGGGTCAAAATGTTGTCCGCCTGTACATGTGGGCTTTCTCAGTACACCATTAAGGAGGCACTGTTTAGCTGGGCTCTGAACCTTCACTTTAAATGGACAATACGGGGATAGCGCAGAAGGGCAAATGTGAGTCGGATAAAAATGATAAAATAAACATGTTAACAGTTTCGAGTTTAGAAGATATTTCCACGGTTCACCACTTCGTCCAGTGCCCTGCCTGAGGCGCGTTTCCCCAGAGTGTGCAGTCAGGTGTCACTGAACACCGTCTACCTCCAGCTATTACCTACAAACTGCACCACTGCCTTGCACTATGGACGAAAACCGGACCCGTCACGAACACTCAGAACGCAGTAAGAGTGGCAGCCCCACTGCGCGGGGGGGGGGCTCGTCGGGGATGAGGGCTCGGTGTGGGAATTAAAAGCAGATGAAAGGGCACCCCGTCCCCATCCCGTTCGATGACAGCACCCCCCCCACCCCCTCCGTCGAGGGAGAAAAAAGGCCGACCGCCTCGGAGCTGCTCAGCCAGCGACGGGGGCGCGGGGAGGGTCAAAGGTTAAAAGACGGGAATGAAAAAAGAAAAGGGGGGGGAGGGGAAGAGAAGGAGCGAGAGAGAGAAAAAGAGAGAGACCTCCCCCAGCACGTGCGAGTTAGAGCGCATTAGCCCGGGCGTTCATCAATCTCCCCGCTGTCTCCCTAAAGCACTCGCGCAGAACGGCTCGATGGAGGGGCCTGTAATGGGAGGAGGCCCAGCGCCAATCAGCAGGTTAACACGGTGCTCAGCCCCGGCGCTCAGACGCAGTGCACACCATTAAAACCAGGAGGGGAAACACTGCCAGTGTGAGGGGGGGAGGGAGGGAGGGGGAGGGGGAGAGAGAGAGAGAGGGAAGACTATGAGAGCAGAATAGGGAATAGAAGGAGGGACGTAGAGAGTAGGGAGAGAAGGGGCCAGAATGAGTGAAATGGGGAGATGAGAAACAGAGAGGAGTGTTGCGAGAACGAAAGGGGGAAGAGACTGAGTCAGAGCAAAATGGCAAAGAGTGAGACAGTAAGAGAACGAGTGCAGCCCAGAAGCGAGGTGATGTGGAAATGACGTTCGTCATAGCGACCGGTCGTGGTGCGTCTCCGCTGTGCAGCGTGACTGTTCTGCCAGACGGCGTTAAATAGCATGCATTACGTGGAACTTTTTACATCTCACTTTTGGTTCTGCAGTTTAAGAATTTACAGCCCATACGTTGCTAAGACACTTGCGATGTAAAAAAACAAAACAAAATACACAGACAGTAATAAAATAACTTCAAAGTTATTCCACGTTAGTTTGGCTCCAAGCAAGCTGAGGTGAAGCAATTGATTCTCTATCTATTGTAGATTTATCATGGCTCATGATTGCCTATAAATGTCCTATCCCAGGGCCCAAATAAGGCCGCCACTCATGATCTAGATTGTCTGTTCATTTCTTCAAACAGCGCTCTGTTCATACATCACTGCACAGATAACCATCACACAGACACGCCGCTAATGCACTGAGAACAGGAAAACTGAGGAAGCGTGTGTGTGTTTGTGTGTTTGTGTGTGTGTGTGTGTGTTTGTGTCATAGTGGGAGGGGGTTGGTTGACCACAGATGGGAAATCCAGTTAAGGATGTCTTCTATAGTGCTGTGTTGACTGTAAGGTGTAAAATAATTACTGTCTCCTGTAGTTCTGTGTGGCCTGTATGGTATAAAATAGTCACTTGCTCTCCTGTACTACTGTGCAGCCTGCAAGGTGTTAAATATGCACTGGCTGTCTTGTAGTACTGTGTGGCCTGTAGGGTGTAAAATAGTCACTGGCTCTCCTGTAGTACTGTGTGGCCTGCAAGGTGTTAAATAGGCACTGGCTCTCCTGTAGTACTGTGTGGCCTGTATAGTGTAAAATAGTCACTGGCTCTCCTGTAGTACTGCGTGGCCTGTAGGTTGCGAAATAGTCTCGGAGTGTGAACACATACTTCAGCTAGAGTTCTGCAGGTGTGCAGGTAGCAACCTGAGTCTCAGCTGGCAATTCCAAATTTAGGAATAAATAAATAATTGGGTTAATATGGCCAGCAGAGCTGTGTCACATGACCCAAGCCCCTCCCCTGAAGCGGAGCGCAGAAAGGAGAGGGCCACGTACTGGGACTCTTCTCCTCCACCAGGTCGCAGGCACACAGGAGGTCCGAGTCGATGGAAATGGGCTTCTGGCGGATCCAGAACTTAGTGCTGGCCTTCTGGTTAGTGACAGGGTCGATCTCCACCTTCTCCCCAGAGACACCTGCAGGGAGAACAGAGAGGGAGAGAGACAGAGAGAAGGACAGCAAAGAAAGAGGGAGGGATAGAGAGACAGAAGGACAGCAAAGAAAGAGGGAGGGATAGAGAGAGACCGAGAGAAAGAGCCAAGTTTTAAAGTGCCTTTATTTAGTCAACAAACAAGTCAGGCAGATGGTAGTTACTGCATTCCAACCGAACAAGAAAACAAGAGGACGAGACCAAAATAGGCAGAAAGACAGTTTTGCAGAAACATGTCATGATCAAGGAGAAACTGTGACTCTATAAATACAAAAAACAATCTGTCCCTTCCCACTGCACACGCCGTCTGTGCACTACACCAGATTTCCCCCCCCCCCAAACTCCCACATATGATCTGTTCAGGTGTAAAACCAAAAGTGCAGTTCGGTCCTCTCTGTGCACGATGTACACCCTGAGAAAAAATGTGTGACTGGTTCTCCAGAAGTGGCCTTCTCTTTAACCACGGCTCTCACTGCACATGCAGCCTACACTCAAAGGAAGAACTTAAATGTGTATAATGGGCTGAATCCTGGTTCTGGCCAGGAAGGGTCCAGAAGTCAGGAGAGCCACTCGGCAGCGATGACGTGTCAGTCGGGTGGAGCGGGGGGTGGGGGGTGGGGGGGGTATGGGAGGGAACGCGGAGCAGGACCGGCGCCCGAAGCGTCCGCTGATTTATCGCGGCGTTCCGCTAGGCGCCGGGGCTCCCGCGAACGCGAGCGCCACAGACCCCGCCCGCTTCACGGGGAGAGGCCGGCACATACATCAGCCGCTCCCCACTCCCAGCCAAGGTCACCCCGCACAGCATCCATCTCTGCTGCTCTCCACCTGCCCGCGCTCTAATGAACCCCACCGCCCCGCCTCATTCTTCTCTTATCGTGCCGTGTGCACGCTTCAGCGTCTCCTCTCTGTCTGCTGATTGGTTTTTTTAAACCATTTTTAAAGCCTCTCTCAAGCCTCATTCTTTTTAAAAACTGCTACTGTCCTGGGCTGCTCAGCTTTAAATCTTGTGCTCATGTCTTGGTCACTGATCTGGCACACAGAGGAAGGCACTGACCGAGCCGGGCTCAGGCAGAGGAAGGCACTGACCGAGCCGGGCTCAGACAGAGGAAGGCACTGACCGAGCCGGGCTCAGACAGAGGAAGGCACTGACCGAGCCGGGCTCAGACAGAGGAAGGCACTGACCGAGCCGGGCTCAGACAGAGAGGAAGGCACTGACCGAGCTGGATGTCGGTGGTGAAGCGAAGCTTGTGGATCATGCTGATCTTGAAGGATTTGTAGTGGTGGCTGCTCAGCATGTCCTGCACGGTGGTGATGTCGATGGGCGGGTCTTCCTCCGAGCTCTCCTCCCCCCTGGAGCCTGGGGGCGGGAAACAGAACGCTCAGTGACCGTGAATATCAGAACACCAGGACACACAGAAATGCCTGACGGTGAGAAGAGGGCACCCAGCTCGTCTAGGCCTATCAGACGTCATCACAACTTTCAGTGGTCACATGGTACAGAACATATTCCAATGTACTTTGTTTTATTTTGCAATTTTATATTCCTGCTGAATGATATTTAACAATTAGTAAAAATAGGGCCTGATGTTTGATACATACAAAAGTATTATGCTACTGGAGGTGGCGCTGCCATCTTTAAGCACATGCACCTTTTTGAGATTGTCAGTCATATGAGATTGACGGGCTCGGTCGTGGGACAGGGGAGCGGCTTGCCGGTTACTCACTGTTCTCTCGGACCAGGCAGAACTCGAGCGTGTTCTGGCTCTCCAGCGTGCAGTCCAGGTCCACGGCCACGTTGGGTTCCGTCTGCCGCTCCAGCCGGTACTGAGGGCCTGACAGACACAACCGCGAACGCGGTTACACACGGTCGCCTCCCACTAAACCGCACGCCCCGTACCTCTACAGAACACCCAGCACAGCGACGATCAGCTCAGTCAAGGCAAAAAAAAAACAGTCCAGCTTGTGAGAGAGAGTGAGGTCTGAAATCTGATACTAAATGATTTATGTTGTGACACTGAATATTGTTGAGCACACCACAAAACAAAAAGACATTGAAAAAATGTTTTTTTTTTTTTTTGCATTTTACTTGGACTGTTATGTTGGACTGTACTGTTGGGCCTCAATTCCATTTTAAAGAAGGGTACACATTCCTCTCACCGTAACGGTCCTTAGACTTGGACTGAATACGCACTGGACCTGTGCAGCATCATGACCTCTGCACCCTACACACGCGCTTTAAGGCTCAGCCCCTGCGCTACAACAGACCCGCCCGAACGGGCGTCGCCAACAAGAGAAGAGCAGAAAAGAAGAAGGGGAAGCAGTGTTTCTGCGCTGCACCGCTAGCCTCCAGGGCGACGGCTCGAGCCTCGCCCCCGCGTCCGCCAGACACACGGCGGCTGCGGGGTATCGAACGCTTTTCAGGGCTGATCAACGGCCGGGCGCGTCCGCCCCCCCCCCTCGCCGCCCCTGCTCTTTCCACCAATCACCTTAATTGATATTTCGTTTTCCCGTCTGACACGGCTCTAATTGAATTAGAGCTAACGAGGGCTTAATGCGGGGTCAGCCGCAGGGCTGGGGGTGGGGGGGGGGGGGGGTGAGCGAGTCGCCTCTCCCCGGCCTGCCTGAGGGGGGCGCTCCTGTCCTCAAAGCCCCATATCACCTTACCGAACCGAGGCCTGCCACACGCCTCTCACTTCATGTGAAAAGGCCTGAGATTACACACAGGAGTGTGTGACAGAGGGAGAGGCCGCACTGGGCTCACTGCATTTTATAATCTGAGCGTAATGTTTTTCAGTCAGACACTGTAGCTTGTTCATCGCTGCTGTAATCTGGAGCTGCCTGAGAAAGGGGGGGGGGCAAAGAGACATACAGAAATGGATAAAGAGAATGAGAAAGTGAATGTTTTATGTAACACGCACACACACACACACACTGAATATAAAGTAAATAGGGCAAAGACTTTAGGCCATCGTTACCCTTCTGAACAAACTGTACTTCCTTAAATGTCAGCACAGCCCTACAAATCCTCCGTGGCAGCGGAAAAGAACGTTCCGCTAAAACCACGGGCCGTTCCAGCACGGGCGCGTCGGGCTTCCTGTGAGACGGAGGAAGAGACGGAGAGACCACGCGCCGCGCCGGGGGACGAAGGAGGGACGGCAACGCCTCCCCGAATCCACCAGCGCGTTCAGCGGAGCACTGACCGACACGTGCTGCACCCTGCTACTCAACTGTGCAAGCCATCACATTTCACTTACTGGGGTAGCTCTGGAGTCTAATCTGTGTGTGTGCAGGTGTTTGTACGTGCGCGTTCATGTGCGTTTAATAGGGCTTTCACAGACTTGTTTCACGGCTTTCCAGTGATGTTGAGGGAAAAAACCTGTATTTTTATTATTGTGGATTATTTTTATTTCCGCCTTGCTCTGCCTGGACACCCTGTCAGTCGGAACACAGCAAGGCAGCGGTACGGGCTCTTAGCCCTTTAAGAAGAGAATGACTGCGACTCTTTCTTTGAACGAGAGAGGAGAACATTGTTAGTGTCCCGCTTCTATCAACCCTATCAAGCTTCTATCGACCCTATCAAGCTTCTATCTATGAGAAAATACTATCAGACTCATTTTCCTGTAACAGACTTGTTCGGCTGACAGAACTCAACCTGAACTATATTCCGTAATCTTATTTAATTAACCCATTTGTGTACGCGGCGAGCAAAATTGAAAGCGATAAGAAGGGCACAAGAAAGAAAGAAAGCATGAGAGAGGGGGAGTGGGGTGGGAGGGGGAGAGAGAGAGGGAGAGAGCAAGAGAGTCCAACTACTCAAGAGTAAATAAATAATCAATACTCGTCTAAATGTAAATGAGGGAGAGGGCCGCTCGGGCGTTTCTATCAGCCGGCCGGGTTTTTCCACCCTGCGTCTCTACCAAAGCAGCGCTTAGCGCTTAGCGCTCACTCCACACCAGCAAATAAGTCATTCCCCACCGTCACCGGCCAAGGCTAGGGCCAGACCGGGCAGTTTCATACAGTTAGCCTTTTCTGACGAGCTCTTTCTTATGTGAACACTTCTTTTAGCTCCAAAATGTATAAAAGTTGTTCCCCTTTTCTCCATGGATTATCTCTTATTCCACCTGGCTGCAAGCGTCTGTATAGACACAAAGGATATATGTTTAGGCACATTTTCCCCATCAAATATTTTCACTTGGGAAATGGTACCATGCAGAGTTGTTTCACCTCGAGGAAGAATGCCACTGATACAATTTTGATATTTTGTACAAGAGGCATGTGGTCTAGTACGATGGAGAAACTTAAGGTTTCAGCAGATATCGGTGGAGAAGAGATATCGAGAGATATACGAGCCAATTCCAGCCAGAGTAGGCCCCAAGGATGCAAGTATAATCACTATTAATACACAGATTTAATCTACACATTTATGAGCAAATGAATACAAAATAATATACAATACAGCCCTCTCTGTTCCTCATTTCAATGCATTCCCGCTGCTATAAACAGGTTTTAAATAAAAATCCCTCCAGGCTTTCCAGCGAAAATGAATATGGACGTTTGGAAAGAAGACAATTCTTTCTTTTCACGGGTAAATGGAAAACCAGGAGGAGTGCTAACCAAAGAGCAATACCCCTGCACATTTTTGGCATCATCACAAAAAGGGTCACTCCAAGAAAGGAGGTTATTAATAGCAGACGCATTACATAGCCAGTATACTCTAATAATCAAGCTAATAACCAACCTAATAATCAAGCTAATAACCAAAATAATAATCAAGCTAGTAACCAAACTAATAATCAAGCTAATAACCAAAATAATAATCAAGCTAGTAGCCAAACTAATAAGCTAATAACCAAACTAATAATCAAGCCCAGTTAGCACAAGTTGGAATCTAGACATCTAGAGGGGGTGGAAATCTAGGTTTGAACAGACTACGTCAACCCCGATTCAGTTCAAGTTTTACCCAGATATAGCCTGGCTAAGTCCCAGTCCTCTAGAATACTTTCACTTTTCGACCAAACGCAAGTAGGTTTTTGCTTGAACGACGGCGTTCCACTGACTTTTTCACAACAGAAATGTTCGCTGGGAACCGCTGGGTTTTACCCAGCACTGTCCCTTCTCCAGAGATCTGGAGCCGCGACGGCCTGCAGATCACATCTAAATCCATGATCGTCCCCTTTGCACGTGGGACCCCCTTTCTGCAGACTCCCCGTATTATGGAGAACTGATCTGCCTCAGATCCAGACTTTGCCAGGAATCAACCTCCATGAAAAACAGCATCAAAGCTGCCTGCTGGCAGACGTGCAAAGGGGAACTTTCGAGAACCTTGTCTCAGGTAACCGTGACTCCCCGCGGCTGTTTTGAGCGAACTGCGGCTGCCCCGTGCACAGCGTCGGCCTGTCCGAGAGCGGTCGTGGCTCGGTTTGCTGGGCGTGACCGCTCAGGGTCTGTCCGTTACGCGTTCAGTAAGCGGTCGTGGTGCGTTTGCGGGGCGTGGCGGGTACCTGAGCCCTTCTGGGAGCCCTTCCTCTTTTTGAGCGCTTTCTGCAGGATCTCCTTCATGGTCACCTTCATGCTGTCCACCGGGATGAGGGAGAAACCGTGGGCAGCGTTTCTATGGGGACGAGAGCAGGGCAGCATGGTCGTTACATCTCAGAACATCAGAACCCTCAAGCACTGGAGAACATTAGAACACTGGAGACCATCAAACATAATGGAGAACATTAGAACACTGGAGAACATCAAACATAATGGAGAACATTAGAACATCTGCAGACAAGAACAGGCTATTCAGCTGACCCTGGCATGCATTAAACTTCATCAGAAATTAAAAGAAGAAAAAGAAAATACAAAACCAAAAAACAGTAGCAAGTAGATATAATTAGAAAATTAATAATAGCTACAAAATGATAATAATAAACAAGTGAGATGGTAAAGACAATAAGGAGATCAAGGATCAGTAAATAGAGTAACCAGGCCATCCCACTTGACTGTGAGGTGCTTTTTCCTGCCTCTGGTCAGGACATCCCAAAAACAAGAGTGTGTGTGCGTTTAGAGTCCTCAGTCAGGACACATTGCATTCCAGGGCACCGCCAGACAGGAACGCTGCTGACGAGCCTTTCATACCACGCTGCACAGAGAGAGACCTCACAGAGGCTCCTCGCTTATGAAGTAAGGCACGCCACACCCCGCTCTACACCATCACACGGCTCACAGATCTGCACAGCGATCAATCACATCCCGCTGCAATTTCCCTGCGCCGCGGGGAAATCCATCACCCCCGAGTCTGACTGTAAAAAGAGATGTGCCCCGTCTGCACTCTGCACAACTTCGCTTCTCTTATTAGCTCATTAAAGAAAGAAATAAAGAAATAAATAAATCAGGAAATGTCGATATCCCGGTGTCATATCAGCACTGTGGTGTGTGGGAATCAGAAAAGCAGAAGGAAATCCACGCTGGGTGGCACTAGCAGGCTCCAGATTTGATCTGAGACCGTGGGGCTCATACATCCACCACAGTGCACCTTTAACTGAATGAGCCACCCAGCAGCCCTCAAGAGTTTCCATCTTAATCCTCCCACCCACACAAGCATGAGCAAGCATCTACAGACATAAACAGACAGCATGCCAATACACACACACACACCTACATACACACAGACACACACATATGCACACGCACGTCCACACGTGCACACACACACACACACAGACACACACTCTGAGGCTGTCTCTACATGGCTGAATCTCAGTGCCAGCGGTGCTGTAATGTGTTTCTGGCTGTGCTGTCAGTGTGCTGCAGGAGCCAGCAGACCCGTTAGCCCTGAGGGCCGGACCAGTATCCCCAGGGCCCCGCGCGACGTAGCGCAGCCGTGGGTACCGAACGCCAACCTGGCCTAGGCACGAGGAAGCCTCCTAAAGCCCCGTTAGCCATTACAATTAGACTAATTAAACAGAGCTGCACACAACCCCTCCGTATATAAAGGAGCTCAGCGAGCAGACAGCACTACAGGCCAGGAGCTCGGGTAGGAATCCCCGCGGGAGCGACACGATCGCAGGCGTGTCCGGGACGCGGCTCAGAGCAAACAGCCAACAGCTTTATCCCCAGAGCTCCCCTGCAGGGGGATAAAGGGCTGCTCCACGCACACGGGCGTATGTGAGTGTGCAGGTGTGTCTGCATTCACGTGTAAGTGTACATGCGCATATACTAGTCCACTAATGCGGACAGACTGGCGTCTCTGAGCCTCCACACCCTGGCAGAAGAGGGACGGACTGGCTGGGAAAACAGTGATGAGAAGTCCTGCCAGAACAGCGTGCGCCCTGGAGAACAGATCGCACGGCCAGACGCTGAAATGTATAAATACACACAAAGCTCGGGAGCTGTGTAAGCCAATAACCACCAACAAGATACCAAGACCCTATCAACAACAAGCATACACGCACACACACACACACACAAAGACATTCTCTCTCGAACACATATCCCTGAAGCTGGCTAAGGGAACCGCTGCCTGAATGGAAAGCCACCAGCCAGGCTCAGCAGAGCACAGGGTCCTCCAGAAAACATGCATTCATACAGAGAGACTGCTCTTACATTCATACAAAGACAGACTACATTTACGTTAATTCAGAGAGACTACACTTACATTCATACAGAGACTACACTGAGATTCATACAGAGACTACACTTACATTCATACAAAGAGACTACACTGAGATTCATACAGAGAGACTACACTTACATTCATACAAAGAGACTACACTTACATTCATACACAGAGACTACACTTACGTGAATTCAGAGAAACTGCATTTACATTTCTCCAAAGAGAGACTGCACGTGCACTCCCATAAAGACACCGCATTCGTACAGAGACTGCACTTACATTCTGACGAACTGCGACTGTTTGGAGGCCATGCCCGGGGAGGTGTACTTCTCCACCAGGGCCAGGGTGCCGAAGCTGAACTTGTGGAAGGGCTCGTTGGAGTCCAGCGGGGGGAAGTCGGTGTCCACCTCCCCATCGTCCTCAGCAATGTGCAGGCAGTACGCACTGACGTTCTCACTGGGGGGGAGAGAGAGACAGGGGTCAGATGTTCATATAAAATACATTAACTTTTCACATCCTGCTAAAATGTGAAATCTCACTGCATGAAATGTTGTGAGTGGCAGTGGGGTAATGCGAAACGGGGACAGGCTCGGCGCTCACTTGAGTTTGGGCTCACGGTTCTCGCTGGTGTACTGCCAGCAGATGAGGCCGATGAGGTCGTGGACTCGGGCGGTAGCCATGGTGACCACCGTCATGGGGTGCAGCTTCTCCTGCCCCGTCTGCATCGAGAGGTAGACGTCGATTTTTCTGGTCGCGGTCGTGCCGATGTGGCCCTGCACGGGGGGGGAGCAGAGAGGGCGGGAGTCAGGCAGCAAGAGACATTAACAGCAACAGGAGATGGAGGTTTCATGGACTCCAAAATTAGTGGAGCCCCCCCACATGTCATGTGACAGATGGAGGGCTTTAAAAAAAACAAACAAACAGGAGGAGAGATCAACACTGCCGTATGGAAATAAAAGATGAGGTCACAGACTATTCCGGAAAGGCCCACCAGCCAGGCATGAACATTGACCTAAATTACACAAGCACTCATTTCCCCTCCTTTTTAAATTTTTTTACATCACAAACAAATAGAAATCTAACAAAATAACTTCTTGAAAATGTATAGGTCAGGGTGCTTTTTTTTTTTTTTTACCTCTCCTTGCCCATTTTGAGCACTTTTGAATTCTTCTCTATTCCCATTCATGTGTTTGATGTTCTATAGAAATTCTACTGAACAATGCAGCAGTAAATAAGCAAACCTTTCTAGAAACACAGTGTGCGGGAGTTTCTTTGATTTCTGTTTGCGCCTTATCCTTTAGTACCTGGAGGTGAAATCACCAGTTGAGTAAACATTCTGACCTTAATGTTTTTATTTTTTTTAATGGGATCAAAGGAACCACAGACGGAAGAAAGCAATTCATGTCCGAACCAAAGCAAACGTATTGCTTCTTTGCCAAGAAAAGTTTTTCTCGGCAAAGCAGACAGAAGATATAACCCTGGAAGAATTAAAGCTAAAGGGCTTTACTACTCATTGTGTATCTGTGCTGCAGCAAAGAGAAGCAGGCCTGGAACTAAAGGTTTTAAAGCCACTAAGAAGGGAAAACACCCGGGGTGGGGGGGGAAGAGGATCAGGAAAGTGGCGGACATTCTGGGCCAGCTTTCAGGTTCACCACCGAGCCTCACAGGGAAGGAGGAGGTATGGCGATTTGTGCGATCAAAAGGGATCGAGAACCAAGACCGTCGGGCGGGCAAGCCGGTCACGCCTCGATCCGCGCAAATCGATTCCCGCTGCCGATGTGCGCGAAGCGCGGCCTAACGCTCAGGGAGAACCTCCACATCGCATTTCCCCCGGAGGAGAGAACTCTCACAACCGCACAGACACTCACAGGTACCTGGAAACCCTCCCAGATCTGCGTGCGCGCGCTCATCAGGAGACACGCAGACATGCTGATGATGCTGAGTTTAATCTCCAAGCTCCACACCAGCTTCCCCGAGTTTCCTGCAGGCACATCTTTCATCATTTTCAGTCAGGGCAGCAATCTCCCCGTATCACAGAGGGGCACGACAATATACACCAGCCACTTCACCGCTTCCAGCTACGCTAACTTAATGCATTCCTACATTTACAAACAAATAGCTTTCTGCTGTTTTCTGCTGCTGCTGCTGCTCCCTGGCAGGCCCGATCTGCACGCACTTCCATAGATCATACATCACTGGGTGTGCGCAAATACACACAGGAGTTGTGCAGCGAACCGTGTGCCGGGCGCTATATTAAAATACTGCGAGCCAGAGCTGTGAAGTTTGTTTGTGGGAGGTTGCAAGCTCAAAGCCACTCGTGGGGTAATGCGTTTAGTGAACCTCCCCTTTAACTGACCGAGTAAAGACGTGCGATTCTGTAAGCACGCAGGGCTCATCTGTAACAGCCGAGCTCCATAAGTTACCCCGTGAGGAGGCCGTCTGGTCTGCTCCGCATGCGCGTGATGTAATGAAAGTGAGCACTGAGGGCGGCTGCGTTGCTAACGCCGGTCAGAGTGAGAAACTGTCCTCCCACTAACCAGGCAAACACAGGGAGCGCAGGGGGCGGCAGAGCCCCCTCCTGCTATTCTGCTGCCCGCTCTCGGCTGGTGGGTCCTGTGGGTGTGTGTGTGCGTGCATAACAGCATGTGTGCAAGTATGTACAAGTGAATGAGTGCGTGTGTGTAATGGTGTATGTGTATGTGCTGGGGGGCGGGTAGGGGTTTCATATGTGTGTGCATAGCACACTTGTATGTGTGTGTGTATTCACAAGTGTATGTGTGTGAGAGACACCACATATGTATTTTTGCACCTGGAAAGAAAAGACTAGGCTGTTTAATCATACTATTACAGGCTGTTCAGGATTGCGCACACAAACCTGTGATAAGAACTGCACTGTCATATCAATTTACTGCGTTAAGCAAGAGATGGCTCCCTCCGCTCACTAATTTAACCAAGAAAAAAATCTTTTCACCATAATCTATTCTGAGCAACCATTAGTGCTCAACTTTTAGCCCCCATTAGCAGAAATGGCAAGAGTGCAGTTCTTAAATCCTTTTCCACAGAAAATGGATCTTAATTTAAAAGTTGTTTCGCTTTATTACAGCCATTGACTGTTCTTATTAATACATGCTCTTTTGGACTCATTACCTAGACTGAGCTATTAAAAGCTTACTTTAATGTGAATTACAGCCTCCTAATACTCTCCAGTTAATTACTATGGGAACCGGCTGCAGTTTTAATTCAGCGCCGAGCAATTAATGAAGGTATCGGAGAAGCGAAACCAAAATGAGATCTTACTCACGGTCAGCAGATCGTTTAGCGTGGGTTTTAACCTTTGCGGAAAGAAAATTATTCTGGACGTGCGTCAGAACTTAAGTGCGTTATGAGTCACGTTCTTTACCTAGCAGTTCTTCTCTCTCTCTCTCTTCTCCCCATATGTCCAATCTCTCGGATCTAATCGCCGTCAGAGAAACGTACGCCTTTTCACATTTTTAAGCCCTGTGCCTTTCAAAGCTTAAACTCTGGTGTAGTGGTCAAACAGAGGTTCTTGTCTGACAGTAGTTGATCGTGCAAAGGGATTAGTTTGAGGGTAGGCACCACCGGACCTGGAGGCCCCTACTGAGGTTTCGGGGGAAGGACCTGATTACCGCCCCTTCGCCCGCCACTCACGGCACACCCGGCCCAACCGCCTGCAGCCGAATCACCGAACGAACAGCCACACGGCGAGCAACCCCGGCCTTCACCAGAGCAGCCACTGGTTAGCCCCTCTCACGCGGCAGACGGTAACCACCAGCTGTGTCCCTCCTCGCCTGTCCGTTTCACGCCGCTTCTGCTTTCACCACACACTGCACGTTCTCTAGGTACGGCCAGTCTCATAACTCTACAGCTAATAAAGCTGGTACAGAGCCCCACGTGCCTAAAACATAATGCTAAATAGGCAAAAGGGAACGAGAAGCAGGTTTTTTTCCGCTGCTCCCGACTACATTTTTTTTTTGTAGATGGAAGGTTTTTCCGCAAGAAAACAGATGATATGTAAGGAGTGAGCACTGCGAAGGCTGTATCACTCATAAATGCATCTAAAAAATGGAAGCAAAAAATATGATGTGCAAGCAGAGGGGAAAAAACAATGTCTCTTTTTTTTTTACTTAACATGGAATCAGTCCCTAAAGAGCTTGTACTCAAGAGTTCATTGACAGAAACGCAATTCACTACAAATCGCACGATATCCGCTAAATCCGGTGTGGCGGATCGCGAGGACAAAGAGAGCGGTGCGAGCGCAACGGCGGCGGCTTGACCTTTACGCTATCCGGAAAATTCCCTTAAAAGGCGGAGTAACGCATGGTGACATTTACTCAGCGTGCCGTTACTGCAGTGTGCTCTCACTCTCCTCTCTCTCATCTCTCTCTCTCCTGTCTTCCTTCCATCTCTCTCTCTCTCTCTCTCTCTCTCGTGTTGGTGAAAGAGGAGACATTTCACTATTCACCAACACGAGCGAGGACGCTTCCTTGCGAGCGTGATGCACGCGACCATGCAGCGGTTAGCCTGGTTCCCAAGTCATCCAGCGAGTGGGCATTCCCATTGTAACATCAAAGCAGGTCAGCTCTGATTGGGTTTCCACTGAGACTACACCATAAACTTCAGTTATGCTCATTGCCTCCTAATTTGCACTAGAAATCACGCTTGCACTTACCCTGAAATCTGCCATTCCAGCGACTCTTTCTCAGACTCGGGCCGGTACACACAATGCGTCTCAACGTAGGAGTGCTGTTCTAGGATCAGTTTCACCCTGTTCGTACCCTAATCCTATCCATTATGAGCTCAAAGACAAAACTGATCCTAGGTCAGCACTCATTGTGATCACATGTGGCCCAGAGCGCTGCATTCCCATTTCCGTCCGTTCGAGCACACCCATTTTGGCGGGATGCTAACTGGCTGAATCTTGCCACTGAAAATGAATATAAATGAATCCAAGGCCCCGTGCGGGAAGGACGGGGTGTCCAGGGAGGGGCAGTAGGTATCGGCCCAGGGTCGCGCAGGGTCCTGGGAGCACCCACCTTGCCGTCGAATTTGGAGTACTCATTGAAAGGGTTGTTGAGCTGCTGGGGGCACTGCTCCAGCCTCAGGGAGAGGGTAGACTGCCGCCCCGCGGTCCGAGGACGGTCCCGGAAATCCTTCTTCTCAAACAGGGAGCCCATGTCTTCCGCTGCCACGGGGAAGGGGGGGGATTGGGTTAAAAACGGCCCGAACAGGACCATGCTGGACTGGAGCAACCACACCAAGGCTCCCACCACTAATTTTACATGTGCACAAGTAAGTATGAGTTACAGTTGCTTATGTTAAGAACACAAACATTAACCGAAATGCACTCTCCTTGAATCATATCTGAAATTCCAATGACAGCAATTATGAAATACAAAATGAAGTCATTATGTAAAGCCTGTATCAAGAACTCACAGATTAGATCAGCTCAGTCTTTTGCCCTGGACAGCAATTTCCATTGGTTTTGAGTCAGTCTGACATCACATTGTAGCCACGCCCATTACAGGGTCTATGAAGACTCACTCTCCCATCACAAGTATCTAGTTTAAAACTGCCAAGTCAGGCTTCGGCTGATGAGCCATTTCAGCCTAACAAATATTTAACAATTTCAAGCATAAAGCATATATTTTCCTATTAAGGGTCTTGTGACAATCTGTGTAAAATGTGAGGCAGAAAAACAAACTACAAGCGGTGTAAATGGTGGAAATGTGCTGACCGCATTTGACTGAGTGTGTTTTCTGGCGGTAGGAAAGTGAGACTCCTCTTCCTGGGAGGGCAGATGAAACAGGCCTACCTGATTGTGAAGAGCTCCTCTCCTTCCACTGCACGTTTTTGCATTTTATCTGATTCTGACGTTCCTTCCTCAGTCTTTCCAGCTTTTGAGCTTTAAGAGGAAGAGAAAAAAAAAAGTAAAACACAAAATGTCTTCAAAGTCAATCATTACAATTCTTAACACATCAATTTAACCGTTTTCCTAAACCAGATCTGAATAAAAATAGAGGCTCAGTTCTTCTTTTTATAATGTGACTCATGAAAGTCTCATGAAAATGTGATTTCCGCTTGAAAGAGTGGATGCAGTGCTCCTCCTCCTCCTCCTCTTCCTCACATGCGCAGTGATTCTCCGCTCCGCGGAGACGACCTGAAACACTCTCAAGTTGCTACCTCAAAAAATAACCCCTCAGGCCGTTTCCACCGTACAGTACAGGAACTTCTTCACTTCATTTCTTCCCTTTTATTTTCAAACAGTAAAAGTCAGCAGTTAACGTCTGGAGGAAAAACATCCGTCAGGCTGCTGTACGCTTATTCATAACTGATATTAAAGTGGTAAAGCTTTCAGGACATCATCAGAGTAATACGGCACAGGACGGAATATTAAAAGTGAACTTCAAGGTTAAGTGTATGATTTTGTATGTAGAAATCATTGTTAGTGATGTTGAAAAAAATCATACAAGAGAGTCTAATTTTTAACAATGAAAATGCTTTTATAGATAAACTTCTGCTCACTGAAATCTCTCAGTCCAGACATTTCTAACTCTACCTCAGCATGCTTTCAAAATTGCTGAAATGCAGTTTTTTTTTCTGAATTTGACTTTCCCTCACCCTACAAAAAAAGTTTCATTAGAATTTGCCATATTTCAAAATACACTGCACTACTGCACACTAGCTGCAGTGTATTCAGCATTCATTCACCATCACTCTGTCCTGGGTGCCCCAGAGAGACAGACTCATTTAGAAGCTCAATAAATGTTCTTATTTCTCCTTTATGGGCTGCTCTGTCCCATATTTACGACTGTCTGTTGCCATTTTGAAGGTCCTTCATTTTTCTACTGCCCCCTGCAGGCATATTTTCATAAACACAAGTACACAATCAAAAGGACACGCTGATGGTGAGAGGACTGTAAAAGCCCTGACATTTAATGTACTGGTGATCAAAATGGAAGCAAAAAATACAATACATGTATCACACATGAGAAAAAACCTAACCAAATACAGTTAGTAATTATTATTCACTCATTTTAGGCAATAGTCTCCCTTCGCAGAACAAACAATTTAAAAAAAAACTGTCAGTGTACATCTCCATTAAGAAATGTCTCTTTTTAAACAATACGCCCCTTATCAAAACCTGACAAATAGTGGTACAACCGGTCAGTGACAAAATGGAATTGTTTTCTGATGATATTGCTAATAAAGAGCTGTCATAATGTGCCGAGATACCACCTGCCATAGTGTAAACAGGAACAGAGAGTAAAACGACTCTGGGCATCATTCACACGCTAGCATTTAACTGCTGCTTTTGTGTAGGACACGCATCATGCAGCACAAAACCAGAAATATTCTAAAATTAATAAGCAGTCTTCTAGAGGATATACAATTATTTCCGTACTGCTGCGTATACCTCAGGTATTTTCTGGCATATTTTCCCATAAAAAATCTCAAAAAACACAGAGGAAACATCGCTGCTATGTTTTGTAGTTTAAGATAAAAATGCTGACATTATGGGCGTTTGATAATTTCATAACTCATTGTGCACCAGAGTGGGAGGACATCTGCCACGACACTGATTTCGAAGAATAGAGCCCAGTATCTCAGGGTGATGGTAGGTTGGCAATGCATTGGCAGTAATTGGCAATAAGGTTGCCTCTGTTGGAGAAAACGGGAGTGCACGGCACATTGCTGCTCTGTGTTCTCAGATAAATAAGCTGATATTCAGACACAGGTTGGTAGCATGTTGACAGTAGGTCGGGTGTGTGATTGCCACTATTGAGCAGAATGGATGAAAAGTGAGGACATTGCTTCAGAGTGTGAAACATAGCAGCATTGTGCAAATACATGCATTGACATTAAGCAACAGGTTGGCAGTATGTTGGCATAAGGCTGGCATAATGTTGCTACAATTCATCAAATTGGGCAATTGGCTAGGACAATGCGCACTATACACAGACATCAAGTCACAGGTTGGCAGTAAGTTGGCAACGGGATTGGTAGCTTGGGAATAGACAGGTAGCAGGTTGGCCCTATTGGATAGAGTGGGTGGTAACTTGGGAATGAACAGGCAGCAGGTTGGTCCTATTGGGTAGAGTGGGTGGTAGCTTGGGAATAGACAGGCAGCAGGTTGGCCCTATTGGGTAGAGTGGGTGGTAGCTTGGGAATAGACAGGCAGCAGGTTGGCCCTATTGGGTAGAGTGGGTGGTAGCTTGGGAATGGACAGGCAGCAGGTTGGCTCTGTTGGGTAGAGTGGGTGGTAACTCGGGAATGGACAGGCAGCAGGTTGGCCCTATTGGGTAGAGTGGGTGGTAGCTTGGGAATGGACAGGCAGCAGGTTGGCTCTGTTGGGTAGAGTGGGTGGTAGCTTGGGAATGGACAGGCAGCAGGTTGGCTCTGTTGGGTAGAGTGGGTAACGGGCAAGGGCAGTGAACATGGCTGTGGCCGTGCGGCTCTCCCTGTCTCACCACAATGCTTACCGGCTGCCCCGGGCCTCTCACGTCTGCCTGGGTTCCCTGGAGAGACAGCCTCATTGGAGCATCTTTTTATTTTGTTTTCTCTGGGCAAGAAAACTGGCACAAGCCCCACCAACAACATGGCACCCAAAAACAGAACTGGGGAGGGGGGGAGCCCAAAGTTCCAGGCCCTGGGGCAGCCTTTGGACTCCCCCACCCTCATCACCTTACCCCCACCTCCTTCACGTTTCCCAGGAAAAACTAACAGCACCGCCCAGCACCAACCGTACAGAGGAGTGCCAGGCCATTCAGGGTTCCATGCCCATGGCTGCACCAGAAAATACAGCAGTCTGATGCCCAGGAACCTGGAAGACCTTAAGACACCTGAAAGGTGACCACACCCCCCTGCAAGGAAAGACTGGCAAATGCCTCACCCCCTTCCACTCATAAACACAACTAGTTACCAGCTAAAGGTGCCTTATTTAATGAGTTTCGCTGCCATTTTGTGTAAGAGGATGGTTGTTGTCGTATAGGTGCAGGTGAAATGAGGAGCCAAAATGGTGGGCTGAACAGCTTTTCATGCAGTTTTTCCTCATATTCTGAAAGTCTTCAGCATGAACCCTTTGGTTTTCTTTTCCAAAGACGTTCAACAACAATCAATAAAATTTGGTGCATTTATTTTGCACTTTCTGATAGATTTCTTACACTATTCACTAAAACCAGAGTGGTAAATTTAATTTGCTTTTATCTTCCTCTCAGCGTCCTCTGCACAGTCTAACTGCAATGTGTTTGTCCATTGGTTATTCATTGGGCATACCCAACAAATTTAATCAAAAGCTACATTTCTCCCTTACAAAACATTGGCAACTGCCAAAACTGGCAGTAGCTAATTCAAAGTAAAACACATCACTGTTAGAGTGAATGTCCACTGAGCATTCAGAAACACAGAATCTAAAATCATCTGCAAAGACTAGCCTAATGTGTTCCATTACTAATGAATTTCAAACAAGGCAGCCTTTCACCAAACACATGTTCCTTTTAACTGAACTTGACACTTTTTGTTTCAGCAATTTATTTGCTTTTCTAAACACCACTGATGCAATTTTCCTCTGTAGTAATTAAAACATTTATTCTGAAATGTTTTAATTGTTAACCCTTTTTTACCATTTAATCCCCAGGGTCATTTCTATGAGTGAAAGGGTTAACTAAAAAAGAAAGAAAAATTGGCACAAATTACCATCAAAAAAAAAAAAACAGAACTAATCAACCGCTTTGCAGCAAACGTGCAAATCAAGGCATCATTTCCATTTGCATATAAATCAAGCCCAAAGCAGCCTCTTGATTGCAATGGCATCCAACTGAAACAGCTGCGCCAATCTCCCACACATGACCCCCGCTGAAACACTGCCCTACATACATCCAAAAGCACTCTCCTGTATACCAACAGGTTTACAAGTGTTCATTACATTTCAGAAATAAAATCAGCAATATTCAAACAGGCACAAAGCAGACAACAGAGAACAGTAAGCTATGTAAAATTATCTACAGGAAAGCATAGCTGATTTTAAAAAAGAAGCAGAAGAATTAAGAAATAAGAAGGATACCTAAGGTCTCCATTCAATCACCATACAATGTGTTTTGTCCTTAAATTTGTCCAGTTGAACTTAAAGGAATATTGTAGCCCTGTCTGCAGAAAATAATACACACAGAGCACAATACAAGCAATACCCTGCTCGACAACAGTGCTGCTATTACGATGACAAATCGCACATAATGAAATAGGCACGAGGAACCAAGCTCCCAACTCCAGGTACATCAGCAGCCATTCTCTCGGCTGCTTGTAATTAACTTTATCATTTCAAAATCTGTCATCTATAGTGTGGGGTTACCTGTGCCTTAGTCAGCTGAGAAATTCTGTTGCTGTGTTTTAAACTTTAAGCTGTGCCTCCCATAGTTCATTGCAAAGTCACAGTGATATTAAGATGATGTCATAAAAGATTCATGGTTCAACGGTTCATGTAAAACAAAATAACAAATACATGCAGAACTCACAATTATCTACAAACATTAAATGCAAATAAATAAATAAATAAAACAAGGAAGATGTGCTTAATACGTGAACTCAAATTTAAGGACAAAACACCCTGAGGTTTGACTGGACACCTGGGCTGTCTTCCTGGTTCATGCAAGGATAATACAAATAGGGTAAAACAGCCGTGATGTCACCTTTCTGGCAGAAAACAGAGAGGGGCTCTACCAGTCATGGACTGTGCTGGTAACAATCCGTGGGTCAGCACTGATCCTGATTAGTGGACACTATCTGGCAGCACTTCCATGACTCTTGTGGGAATCTCCAGAATTAGCCAGAAAGTATCCACCAATCATGGTTACACGATTCTTTTGCTTGTGACAAACATACTCCATGATTGGTGGAGCTCTTCTAGGTGTTCTGCAAGACCACATCACAGATGTTATTAGACTACCAATGGTCATCTCCTATGTCCCTTCTGGTCCTCCCTTTTTTCTTAACTACAGGAGGTTGTAGTTAGAAACAGGAGTCTCTGGTTTGCTCACAAATTATTAGAAGATGCATGAATTTGGAAAGCTTCAATGGAACGGAGACTAAACTTTCAATGTTAAGAATATGGAGTCAACCACCTGGTTAGTCTACAATACTATATAAGGTGATATCAACTGACTTATGCCCATGTTGTCACCCCTTGTAAGACGGGGAGGGGTAGGTCGCAGGAGGAGGAGCTACCTGTGTTGGACCTCCGGCGGATGCCGAAGTCCCAGCTGGAGGTTATGTCAACGGACTGGGACAGGTCGCAGCCCTGGGTCTCACCGGCGCCGCCGTCCCCCAGGGAGCTGGGCCCGGACATGCCCCGCCCCCCGTCCCCCGGGGCGGAGGACTGCTGGCACCGCTCCAGGTCCACGTCGTGGTCGATCAGGACGACCTCGCACATGCCCGTGTCATCGCTGGTCACGTGGGACTGCCGGATGTGCGCCAAGATGATGGCGGGGTTGTCCAGGAATGCCATTCTCTCTCCCTCTCCGTCTCCCTCTTTCCCCTCTCCCTCTTTCTCTCTCTCTTTTTATTTCCCCCAATCTTTCTCTCTCAGCCGTTTTTCTCTCTCTTTCTATTCTCTTCCTTTCTCTCGTTCCCTTGTACTCCCGCTTTCTCTCTTGCCCCCTTTCCCTCTTGCTCCCTCTGTCTTTCCGTCTCTCACTCACTTCCTCTCTCTCCCTCACTCTCTCACTCTCTGCAGGAATCAGGGAGATGCCGTCGCCTCTTTCTTCTGTGGGGGATTATTTTCTTGTCTCCATGTTGGACCATGGGTGCCCTCCTGTAGGAGAGGAAAGGTAAGATGTCAGTGTGTGTGCCACCATCCTTGGGGGTTCGCAGGCTTAATGTTCAAGAGCTTACACAGGTCTCCAGCATCACACTCATTTATTTACTTGAAGCAACCTAAATGCCAGGACCTCCCCCCGCCCCACTCCCAACCATATGCTTTATCTACAGCATGGTTTTGAAGACACACACTTCCATTCTCCACATGTATGTTTGCCAAGGCGACTACAGGTCGTTAACATGTCGAGAGAGGGTCCATAAACTCCCAGTCAAAAATTACTGCCACCCCATCAATGTATCACATAAAAGTCCACCTGCTAATTGGCCGTTTATAACCTTGTTAGCGGTTTGCTGGCTTACCTCCCACGCTGTGAATGGGCTAAAGGCTACCTGGGGAGTTAACAGCCAGCCAGGCCTAATAACCGGCACTAGTATCTTTTATAGTCCCTTCTTAACATTTATCTACCTTGGCTGAGGATTCAGGGGTAGGTTTGGTTTAGGCGCATAGACGTGAGGGGTGGTGGGGGGTAAGGGGGGGTGGTGAAGGTGGGGCAGGGCTGTTAAGCATGGCAGATTCATGTCTGAATAAAATTTTAAGCGTAGGTTAGGAATGACAAACAAGAAGGTTATCGGGTAATTTTGCCTCCAGGATCCCACTTCAAATTTCCTGATAGCGGGAGAGAAGTAGATTTTTATTTGGGCTACTAATTTTATTCATTTAATTTAATTTTTCATGAAACTGGAGGTCTTGGCTCAACTGCCACTGAAACGCAACCCAAACCCGTATGAAAGCAATCGCTCTGAGACTAGGACAGAACACAACAGTAATGCGTTTGTTTTTTGATTTGGTGCGATTTCCCTGTGTGTTTTGGTTAGAGTGCAATCTAATGTTATTTCAAAGGTGTAGGCTGCTCAACACATAGTGAGACAGTAACATCTACTGTCAAAATGACCAGCACTAGAGGATAGTTGTGGTGCCTCAATTCTCACGGTCATATGAATTTGGCAGAGAACACCAAATGGATCAAAGAAATGCAACCGGGTGCATCATGGTATCTACGGCAACCATCTTGCACTTCAACCTTGTGTCTTTGTTTTCCGTCAAGAACTCCAGGAGAATTCTGCATCGTACATCAAAATGGGCCAGACTTCATTTGGCAGGAACATCAATATCAAACAAAACATGACAGCTGTCAAATGGTACAGGGTTTTTTTTATTTTTTATTTTTTAAACTGCTCTGTTTCAGAACAGATCTTGAAATGGGACCAGACTGAAAATGCCCTAACATCGTGGCCCTGTGGAATTTTATTTTAAAATACATCATTTATTTATAAGTGTCAGGAGCCAATTAATCTCATACCATTTCAGAACATACAAGTAGCCACACATGTAATCAATAAAGAAGAGTTAGCCTATATTCATACTGAGGTGACACATGCATAACAAGCCATAAATCTGCGCCAAAATAAAATGCAAGACAGTCTTGAAATTTTTTTTTTTTTTTAATTAATAATAATAATAATAATAATAATAATAATAATAATGAATAAATAAATAAAAATAATAAAATTTAAACCCTAAGAGAGGCAGACAACACTGAGAAAAATGTGCCCAAGATGTCCTCACTTAAACCACAAATCTAGTGCCAGGAGAAAAACACTAATCTCCTAATTAACAAGCCAATTTGGTGGCTGGCAATTATGGCTCTACAGAGACATGCCTGAGTGAGACATGACATCTCATTCACTGCTTCGCCTTGTAACTGCAAGTCCCAGCTGTACAGGTGTACATACATACACACATAGTCCTCCATACTATGTGTGTATGTAACTACTATGCGGGCAAACACGGTGGCATAGTGGTTAGCACTGTCTCACAGCAAGAAGGTCATGGGTTTTAATCTCGGCTTAGGGCCTTTCTGTGCAGAGTTTGCATGTTCTCCCCGTGTTCGTGTGGGTTTACTCTGGGTACTCCGGTTTCCTCCCACACTCAAAGACGTGCATGTTAGAGTGCACCAAGGCACTTGCCTCAGAACTGGTGCAGCACAAGAGGCAGAGGTGGTGAGAGATTTTCATGATGCAAACACAAAAAGGTTTCACCGAAAGGGGGCCTTATATTAGACTGCTTCACTCCAAAACCCAGTTGCATACAGTTACCACAGACTCAACACAAGTGAGTGGCAGGCAAGACAAATCACAGATAGTCCATCACCCTTGAGAGATGTGAGGGTGAAGCACAGAGGGCTGCCCCATTTTGGGGCTCTGTTTGAGGTTCCCACCCTTCAGCACCATGGACAGGGAAACATAACCCACATACAAACACAAATGTCCGGCCCAGGTGTTCCAGCTCTTTTCAACAGTGACTAAAGTGAATATATAAAGTTATCAGCAACAGAGGGGATTAATACATAAGCCTACAACACAGAGTTATGCCGTGGTGTGTGCCAAAGGAAGATTGAGGATGTATAGCTTTAAAGTTGCAAAGGAAATTGAAGACAGCATTAGATAGGCTATACCAATTCAGTGTTACATGAGCCCCAATGCAAGATACACAGGTGTGTTTTCAGTTGTTAGGGAAATGTTATGGGACTTTACCAATGTAGGGTTCTCAATGATAGTCAGAGTTGGCACTGCAGAAAAGTTGCTCTGCCAATTTGCCAGTTCAAGAGAGTAATGGTTACAGAAATGTTTTGTTTCTACATTAGTTTTTGAACAAAGCCACAAGAGTGATGGAAAAATCCTGCAAAATTGAACTTGCTTCGCTTAGACATCCCAACTACTGCGTTTCTCACAGCAAAATATAAGAAAATAAATGAAGCATGCACTCCAAATAACTGATAGCCTGTCTCATTGACAAGCTATACCACATACAGGGTAGAAGGGCAGTGTTATGCTACTTTGGAAATTTGCTTTGCCAATCTGGCAGATGCCATTTTGTTTTAACACCCTGTAATATAGGGACCCACAACCCCTGTCCTGAAGGGCCTGAAAGCCTGGACTGAATTTACAGTGCAGTCCATAAGTATTTGGACAGTGGCACAATTTTTGTTGACATTAGTACTCTCTTTTATCCTTCATAGCAAGTTTGACTTTTAAACTATTCATTTCAGCAAGGTCAAATGAATGAGAGTGAACTGGGAGCCAGACAACCGGGAGAAACAGCGATGCCGTTAACGGTCAGCAAAGACAGCTGATGTCGCTAGTATTCACACTGTGCAAATACAATGGAGTGTGCTCCACAAAATGACTTGTGTTGAACCAATGTAAAATGGGGGAACTAGCTACATATTCTCTAACCTCACTACAGTCTTTAACCTCACATTCACAGATTAATTTCAAATCCAATGTGCCAGAGTGCAGAGCAAAAACAACAAAAATTGTGTCACTGTCCACATACTTACTGATTGCACAGTAGCAGGTACAGAGTGCATAATTGTGTAATTAAAGCAGGTGATTATACTAATAAAACATACCTGAATTAGTTGCTCATTTTAAGGTGAAATGACCCTGGAGCTACCCAGGACCAGGCCTGGAGAGCCCTGTCCCAAATGTTTTAAGGGCCTTTTGACTCTACTCCCAAACCCAACTTCACATGGTGGCTCCACCTAGCAGTGTGCAACAGGTGAATGTTGTTCAAGCCTTATCAGAAATAAACATGGGGGTGGGGGTTGATTGAGGGTTTTGAATTCATCAACAATATTAACAAAATACAAAAGGTTTTTCAGGCTGAATTCTGTCACTACAACAAAAGGACTTAGGTGGTAGCCTAATTAGCAGAACATAAATACTGAATGTATACGAGAAGCATTTCTTTACGCAGAATTTGTTTATGTGGAACAGTAGAGGCAGAGACTCTAAAATCTTAAGGCACTGGATGCTCTCCAGTTTGCAAGTAAACGGCAGGCTTAGAAATCCCATCTGTGTGAAGTGCTCCACCACATCTAAACACCCCCCACCCCCCACCCCAACGTTTCTGAATAAACATTCTATAAATAGCCATTGTAGGCTCCATGTCATTTAATAACTGCAGCTTTTCCCCCAGAGGATTTTACAACTGCAACACAAGTGTTAAAAACAGAAACTGGGGAGCAACATGCCGTCTAACCACAAGATATAGCTGGAATATACATGCATAAAGGCTAAAGTTGAGCATTACTGTTAAATGAAAATGTGGTCCTAAATCCCCATAACTTTAAAAATGTTTAATAATAAAGAAACCATATGAATTTATATACATTTTCGTAGAGCACTATAATGACAGTTTTACACGTCGTCACAATCCCCGAATCACCTATAGCTGGGCTGCCAAAATCCTGTTCCTGGAGATCTACCGTCCTGCATGGAAAACAATTTCATGAAGCTCTTGACGAACAGTTCTTGTGCTGACATTGTTTCCAAAGGTAGTTTGTGAGTCTGTATTGAGTGTTGCAACCTAAGACAGATGATATTTACATGCTACATGCTTCAGCACTCTGCAGTCCCGTTCTATGAGCTTGTGAGGCCTACCGTTTTGCAGCTGAGCTGTTGTTGTTCCTTCCACTTCACAATAACAGCACTTACAGTTGACTGGCGCAGCTGCAGTAGTGCAGCAATTTGTTTAACTGACTTGTTGGAAAGGTGGCATCATATGACAGTGCCATGTTGAGTCACTGAGCTCTTCAGTACAACCTATTCTACTGCCAATGTTTGTCAATGGAGATTGCGTGGTTGTATGCTTAACTTTATGCACGTGTTAGCAATGGGTGTGGCTGAAATAGCCGAAGCCACTAATTAGAAGGGATGTCCACATGCTTTTGGAAACGTAGTGTATGTCAGCTATGAATTGACAGTCCTGTTTTGCACTGCTACAGTGGTTCTTTGCCACTCTGCCTAGTACTGCACCCAAAAATGAGCTTCTGTTGTATGAAGGATCATACTATTCCGTGAATGACCGCTCAGAACACAAGATAAAAAGGGAGAATGAAATTAAGTGAACCGTCACAAAAATACAGAGGAAGGACTCAAGGCGACTCCAGCGGTATTCTAGATTAACATGGTTTCTCCTATTATGTGGATAGTCCGAATGTTATTTTTACAAATTTGAGTGCATTTAAAAAATAAGAATCATAATAGCATGTGATATGTGTGACTGTTTCAATTAGCGAATCAGCTAGCTAGTTGTACAGTGTGCTGAATTTTCTATCGCCGGATAGTTAGCTAACTTCAGCTGTTTATGTCTGACGATATGAGATGCGACAACACATGCTCAAATGTTTTGAGACTCAATGATTATCGGCAACCTAACGCAGCCACCTGCAATTAGCCATTGCAAGAAAGCAACTGGCTAGCAACCACTCCATCACTACCATACACACGATTAGCTAAGCATTTAACTGAGATAAGGTTAGCCAGGTCCCATTACATTACGTTTGCTGAATAGTTGGAGAGATAGATAAGCTAGCCAAATGATACTTATAAGCGAGCCCATCTCATGCAAACCAGTTCGCGCGTATTCCTATTCACATTTGGAACACAATACTATTTACAACTTAAACACAAAGGAAAAACACTGCACACGGATGTTTTTGAGCCAAAGCATAGGCAGCAATTAACTCGATGGCAACTAGCTAGTTAGCCTGGCAACATAATACCTTACTCTGGAGAGCTGTTACAACATATTATCGTACTTTGGTTTAACTGTAAGGTGCTACCTAGCTAATGTAATGTTAGAGAGCTAGTCAAACTAGAACAGGCAAAATAGCTAGCTAGTAGTAAGCTAGCTACATTAGCAAGCTACTTCTGTTTCTGACTTTATGGGTCTGTGATGACACTGCATTGCAAAACACAGGATATGCATTCAGATAATGATAATCTTACAAGTGTTACAAATAATCTGAGATAGACCGCAACATTTTTGCGTCAACGAAGCCACTAAACTGTGTATACTTAGCGTACAATTTGGTTTACCTAGCAAGATAGCTATCGAACTAGCGTTAGGCCTTATCCCAACTGCAAATGTCCTCTTGGGGTTGCACCTTAGCAAGGAAGCTGAAACGTACCGTTATGCATGTCTGATCCGAAGAAAATATATATCGAGAAGACGCAGTATCCGCTGTTCGTATTCCCACTTACAGTGTCTCATTTCAGTTATGTTTGTAAAACAGGTATACCGTTAGAAAATAAACAATAAACTCCACTGAAATATATTTCCTCTTAGATCCAACAGCAGCTTTGGCTGGTTTACCTTCAAACAGGAAGTGCGAATGAATCATCGACGCGGCCAAATGGAGAGCGTCGAAGAGTTTGACTGACATATAATAAACCAATAATATTTCATGAATGTTAGGATTGATTGTGAAGATAACCAATCGCAGAGCTTTATCTACTGCACAAAAAACGGCACGTCAGGAACCGGTTTATAATGAAACTTTCCGCAATCATTGACATTTGTAAACCCCACAGTTTACTGGTAATGCTGTGCTCTCATGAGAAATTTGATGTAGCAGTAGTTTGTCAATATATAGAAAAAAAACAAGGTAATTTAAATCTTCTGAAGGAAAACTTAAATGTTGGTTTCGCTCAAATCTGCTAAATGCCTGTAATGTAATGTATTAATAGTATGAATGTGATGCAACGTTTTCTGAGGAATTTTGACGAATGTCCAATGCATCCATGAATGTAAAAAACTGCGAGAGAGAGAGAGAGATATGCAGAAAAATGTGCCTCTCCTGATGTCTGAAGAGGATCCTGTTTAACCAGGGAAACTCCTCAGCAGGAAAGCATGACAATGCTTGAGTGTAAAATGCACATGCAGAAAATATTTTATATATCAGAAAATATATTCCTATACAATACACAGTGAAGTACGAGGAATTGAAAGATATTTCATTTGCCTTTAGTTTGACAATAAACATTCATATTTGAGATGTAAATAATACTATACGAGGGTATGAAATTACTTTTCTTGATGGCAGTAATTACCTTTTTGTAGTGTTGTAAATATTCTGACAGATATATAGTTGTCAGCCTCATTCTTTCAACCAGTTTTTATTCTCATATTTATGTTTAATTAAATTTTATTGTAGGTGTGAATATAACCAGTTAATACTTCAAAGAATTGGGCTTATTTTTGGTTGGAACTATTTCCTATGGCACCTACCAATGCAGAAACTACACTTACAGAGGTGAGATTAATCAAATATGAATCTAATGTATGTTCATGGTACAATAACATGTTGTCCATGAAGTGTGAGGTCCACCGGGGAAATGTAAATGCATTATTCTAGCCTGGGCAATAGTAACAATGCAAACATTCAAATTTAATATGACATCATAAAAAAGTCTATGTTTGCAATAATCTCCCTATAGCTAACAAACCAGCTTCTGTAGATGCTTGTTGAACAATACAACCAAATGCTCCACGCATTACGAATGAAAAAGTTATTCGTCAGTTTCAAAATGATGCGATGTCAGATAAAACATTGGCGCTCCATATCAAACCAAACTTCTTATGCTACCATAGCAACTAAAGAAGGTGGAGTGAACAGCACAATATGCTTATACGGTTGATGTCACCCGTCGTAACGACCAATCAGAAGTTGGTGTCTGCTTGCACAAACCTTCTGAGGTTTCTGTACGCTAATTGGACGGGCTTTACATTCAAATGCTTTATACCGATTGGATGTACTATTTGTCAATCCCAGAGAGATATATGTGGATTGGTGAGATTGAGCTCAATTTGCAATAATATAAACATGGCCTCTACTGGTCCACCTTGTGGGCAAGACTAGGTAGGAGAATATTGCCTTGTGCTTCAACGGCGGAGAGTCCAAATGAAGATTCACTTTCAGTTCTTTCAGTGCGTAAGTGGGGTTTGCAGTGAGCGCACTTGTTTTTTTATAGCCTAATTTGTTTAATGTGCTGTTTTTTTACTGGGAGTTTATCGTGATCGAATTTTTCTCTGTTCTCATGTGAAGCTATGGACAGTTGAACACGCGTGGTTTCATCGATTCGTAAACGAGTTGCTGCATACTTTTTTCTTTATTAATGTCATTTCTTGTGCCGGTTTTTTGATTTCGGGAATTCCGCGAGAATGATACCGACACCACCTCTTGGGAGCGGGCATCTTTATTATTTTGCATTGTTTTTCTATCCATGCTATTGTTTTTGGCATATCAGCACTGAACAAGTATTATTGGCACGTTGTCAGTCGCTGACTATCGCTGCCATCCGTCGACAATTATAAGCACGCAGTTTAAACATTTGGGCTCATAGATTCCAGCGTGGATACATTTTGGTGTATTGGTCCACAGACTGCAATTCGTTGTTTGCTATTGTTTTTCCCCTTGGGTTTTTTTTCCTATCAGTGCAGTAAAAGTTTTCAATTAGGCTGCGTTTATATTGTTGATGTTTACATTAACATCATAAGCATCGTCTTAAGCATTATCATTGATTTGGTTTTTATGGCAATTTCCTTTAGCGTTTTCAATTTATTAAAACATTTGTGAACATGCTCTTTTGGAATACAGTATAATTTCTATCGTGATGTGTGTGTTCTGACTCGTTATATTGCTTGTATTATTTATTTCCATTGTGTTTTGCTATTCCTAGTTTTGGTTGGGGAATTTGTGTTCTGAAATAAATGGGGATTTGGGCAAGTTTACAAGACGACTTTAACGAGGAGACAGACTTGCAAGAAGATTTTAGAACGTATTCCAGAAATCCGTCTGGAGATAGGCTATTGCAGTCATTTCGAAGACGGGGAATCAAACAAAAAGACCAACTGACTTGAAGATTCCAATAGGATCAAAAGGACATAAACTGTCATCTTTACGCTTTCAATACTCAAAGGATTATATTTACTTTGCCTATACAACTGCGAACATAAATATTGACCAAACATTTAGATGCCCTACTTCGGATCGTGGAGAGAATTAAAAATATATATTCCAAGAAGAAAAAGTGATCCTTGGATTTGTCATCATTCATTCTCGTTAACCACGAGTAGTCCAAGAAATATATCGTTTTTATTTTTTTATTTGGTTGAGATTTATAATTAGCCTCATCAGCGTACCTACCTAAGAATTGCGTTTGTATGTGATTTCATAAGAAATCTCTTCTCGCCTGGGTCGTAAGAAGCGCATTGATTCTGTTGCGGCAGACTATGGACGAGCAAGCCAGGATGATGCAGTCGCTCTCCGGCGTGAACCTGGCCGGCCTTTCGGTGCATGGAGGCATGGGTCTGCAGCCTGCGCACATGCACGACGGGACCGACGCGGACGGGAGAAAACAAGATATCGGGGATATTCTACATCAGATAATGACTATTACTGACCAAAGTCTGGATGAAGCACAAGCAAAGTTAGTTCTTTTTTAAAAAATAATGCAGTTGCATATTTACGATGGTTTCACAGGTGTCTTACTCGCCTACTATAACCATATTTATATTTTTTAAAGGCAGAAAATTAGAGGCAACACACTTTGAGGCAAAAGCCGGTGTTTTCTTGTAATTCTTGTTAACTAGTAGTAGTAGTTAAGATAATTCATAGGTTTTATCCTTATGTAGGCTACAATTCAAAGTTCTGGAAATAATTCAACTGACGGTATTTAACTGTTTGAACCACATTACGACATTCTTGAGTGGTCTACTTTAAGGCCGTCTCTTCCTGTATGCTTTTCAAATCTGTAGGCTTTTTGTACCCACTGGAAAATGTTTGTCTGTAATTTGTAGCTGTAATTTTTATAGCTATCTTGCAGTAGCCGGTTCTACTATAATGAATTAGGAAGTCAACAACTGAATATCTAAGTTAATATTTTACCAAAAAGTTACAAACTTTCTGACAATATGTACTTAGTCTTTATCTGTTCAGTGTCATTCAATATTACATTAAAATCCTGCCTATTATTATTATTATTATTATTATTATTCGTAGTAGCAGTAGAATTTTAAAAAAACGTAAAGAACATAGCACTTTAGTGCACGATTTCCGTTGCCGACGCTTAGCCACAAGTATGGTTACAATTATGTAAGAACAGTAAAAATGTATCCTTTAAAATGTAAAACGATTAAACAAATATAGCGTAATCATCGTCTTTTAGCGAAAAAGGATATTCGGATAACATTTTTTCTCTCTTGCATTATACTCAAACAGGAAACATGGACTGAACTGCCATCGCATGAAACCTGCCCTTTTCAGTGTTCTCTGTGAGATCAAGGAGAAAACGGGTAAGAATGTAGTTTTACGTTGATATGGGTAGCTAAAATGCCCAAAGAAAGGAGGTGGTGAGTGAGATCATAAAGAAAAGGCATCGTTATCTTGTCTCTGTACGCTTTGTACCGCCATCTTTGCTCGTTATCGTCCCAGGTCCCTCAGTATTATTATAGCGTAGACACTTTAAATCTCTGTAGGCTGTTTCTCTTCCTAAAATAAATAGCTATACATTTCAAGAAGATTGAGGGTTATGCACATGCAATAAAATGGGTCAAGAAAGGTCTGCGATCGTGTGGCTGTCTTGTTTGGAGGGTGGCAGGTTGTTAGCCACGTCCCGTTTCTTTTGCCCGCAGATCATGTTTGTACCTACGACTTGAAGAGATCGCACGGAGACCGACCCGCGAGCGAGTGCTCTTGATTGATGGACCATTCTCAAATGATCCGATCCGACCAAACGTTCATACGCGTTTTCTTTTTCACGTAGGCTAAATCAACTAAACACTAAAACAAAACAAGTCACAGTGTGGAATTTAAGATTTGTTCAAAGGGAGGATATAAGATAATTCATCTTGAATCCCAAAAGAATGGCAAGTCGCCTATTCAACACATTGTCATTTAACATCGGCAATAAGGCTACTTCAGTGTGCAATATAGCATATTTCAGATTTAGGGAGTCGGTGACAGCCGCTTGCTTGTTCCAGAATTGGTTATCAAGTTCTCTTTCATCTGTTGTCCCAAAGTAGATAACTGTCCTTAGAAATCTTCACCAAAGCCTTGGCTAGTGTCAAAGGTGTTAGGCTACTGCACAAAACTGGATTTTCCACAACATCCGCATTGACAAGCAAAAACACAATTAAAACACTCAATGGCAAACACCTGTTTTCTTGAGTGTCTAGGGACGAACTTTCAAACAGGAGAAGAGCAAGGATAGGGGAGAAGATGGCGCATATCCAGGTTGGGTGCAAAGTTGGCCATTTGGTAATAATCATCATGTGAGCTAATACGTGCCGGGTCGTAACAGACCAAATCTGGAGACAAAGATGGATCGCTAAAGGCTGGCTTTTAAATAATATGGGTGGACATAGTTATCGTCTATAGTGCTGCTACGGGTGATGTCACTTCTAGTTGGAAGTTCTTCTGTCGTTTGGCGTGATCTTTTGGACTTCACATTGCTGCCCGCATCCCAGCACCGCTGGCAATCTACTGCTCCCCGGATTCTCTCCTGTTACGAGGGGCGGCCCTGCACGCATATGGTCCCAAAGGACGGTACTGTAACCCGGAGGAATACGTGTTTTTAAATGATCCTAACTGTAATTGTGGAATGTTGTTGTATAGGCATATTAAATGTTAGTTTGGTGAGGTAATAACGTAATCCACCCGATGGGCAGAGTAACAACTTTGGACATGAGGCGACTGAGTCTTGTTATGTGTACTTGCTGTGAAACCCGCCTTTGAGTGAACCAAACTATGCTTAATGTGCTGACTTGTAGTTGATCTTATCAGTCTTGTGATGATTTTGCGTATGTCTCCTATTTAGTAAAATATACCTGGTGTCATAGCTTATTATCTTCAGGCTATCTGTCCCACATGTTGAGCATTTTTCAGCCTCATAAATTACAATCAGAATTTAACACTGAGCATGTTCTAGAAACCAGACATTATTAGCAGGTGAAAGAGGGAATGACAGGATGAAGTGCCCTTCTGTTTTTGAAGAGATTGATTCCTTTATTTTCTTTTCTTGTGGTGTAGAAAACAAATTTCCAGTTCCTGGTGTTCTGGAACATACCCTGGCAGTTTCCGAAATGCACTTCTGAGCCCACAGCTGCTCTTCCGCCGTTTATGTACAAGTGTTAATTTGCTTTGATATGCTAATCAGAGGATATTATGCAAAGAATGAGATTAGGAAGCAGCGTGAAGTCATTTGCTTGTCGGTTAATTGTTGTCTTAAAGCTGTACGGAACCCCTCCAGTCCCACCCTCAGCCTCTCTGCGGTGCATTCACGAGAACTGACTGAGGCAGAGCTGTTTCTAGATGTGTACTTTTTATTTTAGATTTTCTCCTGTTTTCACCTGCCTTTTCAGAAACTGGAATCTAGTGTAGACTTACAAAAGCCTTCTACACCCACACGAGTTTGTCACAGTGGTAATACGAAAACATAATCTTGTTCCGTTGTGGCTAATGGTGCCAGTCACTGCTTGACTTTCTCTTTTTGAACGGAGTACGCAGCTTGTTTCAATGTCCAATCTCCATTTTTCAGGCTCAGTGATTTCTGCTGTACTATCGTCCTTTCAGTTGCCTTGCATACAAATCCAGCAGAGAGTGGGGTGAAATTCCATTTTAATTCAGTCAATTAATCAATTGATAACCTCATTGAATAATGCGGCCATGTTTTTTTCAATTAAATGAATTTTAATTAATTTCCCAGATCGATTGAACCGGAACAGAACTGACCCAAAACCTGCCCCTAAAACTCAGGTCAGCAGTTCTAGACCGGCAGCAGAATGCAGGACCTGCACTTGTCATAAAGGAGGTTTTATTGGTGTTCCAGCTTGGGGCAGGTCCATGCTTTAAGGGTCGGGAAGGTAGGCGTTAGGGGTGGGTGAGGTAGGCACAGGGGCATCGCTACCTTCACTATCACCTGACTTTATTTTCATTTTAGTGCACAGAAAATATTAACACATAAATACTGGGAGAAGAAAATCTCATGGGGAAAGGCCCAGATGGAAAGGCCCAGAACTTCTCGGCCTTTAGTGTTATGTTCTCCCCAGTGCCTTCCAAACCACACACCTCACTGCGCATGACTGGCATTTATGTGTACGACCAAAAAAATGTTACACTGCAGAAAGTGTTGAGGAAATAAAGGGTGAACAATCCTGTGCAATTTGATAACTGCATATTTTCTGGATTTCCCCAGGATGGCCACACCTACTGTGCCTACCCTAACCCACAATTCCCAGCTTCATGGAATGTGAACTGTTTGACTTTTTTTTAAATGTACAATATAAGTGTCTTTGTGAACTACATGCACCATAAGACATTGCAGACTTCCTAGAGTCCCTCAGTGCTGAATTCTCAGCATCACTAAACAGATTACTGTTACAATATCCCAAAGATTATCCCTGCATGCACTATGACAGCTAACGCTCTTGCTGTGGGGTACTTAATTTCTCTGTGTATTTTCTGGGAGAAACAAAGTATTAAGCAAGTCTTTGGTTAACCACCCCCCAATCTATCATTTTTATCAGCCAAACTCCCACGAAATCCTATATAGAAACTCAGTCACTCTCTAGACTCGTGCTCTTTGTTTAATAAAGTTAGCCAGTTGAAACATTTTGTTATACAAATAAAATTTATGTTTTTTTCCCTTCGTAAGTTGACATCTGTGCTCATCAGCTTCCATGGATGTGGAAACGTGGGTGCAGTTTGCATTTGTCTCATAATGAAAAACGGGAAGGTATCTGTCGGCCAATACGGCCAGGCAGATATTGGAGATTTATTTCTGCCCCCAGACTTTCCATAGCTTGCTTCGGTGCTATAAAGTTTGATTAGAATTTGAGTTGCCCTGCAAATTAAAAACAATCAGCAGCTGCTGAATTACCCTGCTAAATGCTAAGTGTGCAGGGGCAGTGTGAGTCCTGAAAGGAACTGGGCCTCTGACGCAGATGATCTGGTTTGCAGTGTTGGCAGTACCAGCTGTGTCCATGAAGATGACTCAGCTGTCCAAGGGTATCCCAGAATCCTCCTATTGGCTGTTATTGGCTCCACTATCTTACACATGCACAAACACATAGGAAGGACCAGCTCCTTTTTTTGTGAAAACCAATACTTAAGTGAAAAGTAAAGATATTTATATAAATCACACATCAGTATTTTCTGTCTCTACCAGCCATTCCCCAACTCAACCCCCCCCCCCCCCCGCCCCTCTCGCGTACACGCGCACACACACACACACACACACACACACCTCAAACATGCCTCCTACCCTATCCATTTGTTCATCTATCAGGTTGTTGTTTCTTCAACCATGAATTACACACAGGCACACGGAAGCTCACATGCATTAATATCAGGGTTTGGGTTAGTCAATTCAGCAAATTAATTGAAATTCAATTAATTAATTGAAAAACAACTGTAATGCTCCTGTGGATTTTTCAGTTAATGAATAGAATTGCAGTTGATTTCCTCAAGTGGCTAAATTGAAATGAAATTAACTGCAACTGTGAGATGTATACTCTCAAGTTTTTTAATGACTGTACCTCATCTAGATTAAGTCCCGTCAGGTGGTCTGTGTGTGCTCACTTCCTGCGTACCGGGTCCTCCTTTTGACCCAGAAACGGGTTCCTACCCTGCCACACTTCCTGCTGTGTCTCTGCTAAGCATGGCCATTTTGTCTTCCTGCTTAGCACACTGTGTTTCCCTTTGCAGTGTAAGGATAAGTAACCTGGTTTTGTTACTTGTACTTGTATACTTATACTTTGTAAAACCTTGATTGATAGCCCCCCCCCCAATATATATTTATCATGTTGACTTCATTTTTCATTGAGACTTTTAAACCCAGTCTGAAGTTTTACTAGTGTTGAGTTTGCTGGATTCCAATAACCTATGCCAGCATTGATATGATTTCTGTTGGCCCCCCTCCTGATCTGAATCAGACAAGGACATGGGTTCAAAGGTCACTGAACAGAGTTGCAGTTGTCTGCAGAGTTGCTGTCATCTCAAGAGTTGCATACTCTTGGCTTGAGAGAGAGAGAGAGGAAGAGAGAGTGAGAATGGGGGGAGGGAGAGGGATGAATGGAGGAAGGGAGCCATTTGATGAATCTCCCTACCTTTGGCTTGTCGGCTATTCTTCCTGAAGATTAGCCAAATTGTGCTCGGCGTTACTTTATGACACTTTCATTTAAAGGAAGAGTAAACGTCCCCATGCGCAGTCACCGGTTTAATGTTTCCTGTTTCATGTGTTTGTTTTCTTAACCGGCTGACGTGTGCGTGTGAAACGAGCGCCGTTGCAGTTTGCTCGGCGTGCTCATCAGTCGTGTCGCCTTACGGCTTCTCCCCCCCCCCCCCGCGTTTACCCGCTGCCAGCGCACGCTTCGTGTGTGAGTGAAAGGGCGCATTAGCGAAACGCAGCTGAGCCTGATGCTAGCGGAGCCTGTTTCCCTCCCGTTATGATGGGTAATGGAATTATTCAAATGCTGTTACCTCTTACGCCGTCACGGAGAATGAGCATGACCATCTTTTGGTCTCTCTCACGCTGTGCAAGCAGAACTTTTGTAGATGCTATAGTCTTATCTGTACTAATAATAATAATAATAATAATAATATTATTTTAATTTTAATGAAGCACATGGTATTTGAATGTTAAATGTTTGTCACCTCATGACCTGCATTTGATCACCTGCGATTAACAGTGTTGTGCTAAAGACTTGCAATATTTGCCCTTATATTTTGAAGTTGCGTAATTTTTGTTACATTTTATTTCAATATATTGTCAGTATACTCATTTTTATATGTTGGGGCTGGAGAACACAGCTTTTGAGCTTTTAACAAACGCAGTGTACTTACCTGTTTTAGGAGCGCTTTGTTCATTAAAAAAAAAAAGTCAAATGAAAAAAAGGTGGGAGCGGAATGCTGGTTGAACACAGGTGTCCGTGTCCTACAGAGGGTCAGAGGTCACTAAGGACATTCTAAATTGTGTATCTTCCTTTTCTTCACCTCCAGAAATCATTCTTCCCCCTCTCAACCGGGCAACCCCTCCCTCCCACAGAACTTCGTTTTTGCGAGTTGACGCAAGGGAAAGATGGCGGGAGGCCAGAGCCAGGCCGCTGTCTCGGGTTATTGCAGCGCAGGTCCTGTTCGCTTTACCGTAGCTTCTTTAGCCCTCTGTGAAACGGCTGACGTGCGGGGGGAGGGAGGGCGGGGGAGGGGGGCGGGCGTCGCAGTGCGTTTCACCCGTGCGGGTTGAGGAGGAGCCACGCCCCGACCATCATCCCGTGGTGTTTGGGATGACTGCAGGGGCGAGCGAGCTTGGGTTAACAGCAGTGAGAGAGGAGAGCTCTGCTGAACTTTTCTTTCTCTGTGAGAATGGAGGACTGAAATTGGCTTTTATTATTATTATTATTATTATTAATTGATGATGAGGAGGATGATGATTAATTGATGATGATTAATTGGAAGTTATCCAGAGTAGACTGCAGGGATGTTTATTTTAGGTGGGTGAGTGCAGTGCCAGGGTATGGCCCTTCCCTTTCCATAAGCCATAAGGGCTTTCCTTGCTTAGTGCTTATTGATTTCAAACACCTGAATACTGATCTTATTATGAAAAACCATTTAAAATCTTAAGTGTCGTTTACAGTGCATCTTGCAAATGTGATTTTGAGATAAGGATGGCAAATCCTATTAATGCATATTCTATAGTCTTTCATTTAAATTTTTTCCATTTTTTTTACGTGTATACATTTTTTGTATCAGGCAGTGTTTCTACCGAGAGGTCTCACACTCCCAGCCTCTGAACAGGAATGTGTGCTATATTGAGAAAACGCATAACTAATTAAAAGTTGCCACTGGATTGCTTTAAAATATCACTGGGGTGTCATTGTCACCTAAGATGCAAGGTGCAAAACGCATTTTCACCTTTTGCCCGCTCTCCCTCCCCAGAAACCGATCCCCCTTGCGATAGGATTAATGGAGTAGCAGGTTGTATTCTGTGCCAGAGTAGTTTGTACCCCCCTCCCCCTCCCCCTCTCCTCCCCAATTTGGAATTCCCATCCATGCCGAAATTTTGCACTTCACATGTTATCCTATTGCAGGACTGTGATGTCAGCCAGCGCAGGCCAGATTTATGTCCTCACACTAGGGTTGCTCTCAAGTCTCCCAGTTTGGATTGGACCACCCTTCCGATTTACAGTCAAGATCCCTCAGAAGAAATTATTATGCCAGATGAGAGTAATTTCACTCTTCTGAAAGATCAAATGCAGTCAAACTCGTTTCTCTATATACTGTAAAGCTCGCTAGCTATACGTTTCTTGTTTAAATTGTTGTTAATCTGCAGGATTAACTACAATTTTGTCAGGCATCTGAAGGGTTAAAGCATTTCAAGCTGAAGTATTTGGCCCAGGTCTGGTAAATAACAGCATGCCGTTGGCAGTTGGTACCTGCAGTAGGGTGGCAAAGCATTGTGTTTGCATTGGATTCAGTTCTGCTACACCACTCTGTGGCACCAGCCCCCCGCTGCTGCTCCACACCACCACCCCCCCCCCCCACCCCCCCACCCCTCCACCCTCCAGATCTGGGCAGGAAGTATGATACTGCAGCCAATAGGAGTTCAGTTGTTAATTAAGTTACTTCAAGAACATAAACTTCTGTAACTGTGTTAAGTGGCTGTTTAATTACTGTGTGATTGCTCGGTAGCTTCTACGTAGCTGTAATCACATTGTGTGGAGCTTGCGTGCGGCTGATTGAATAATATGGCGTAGAAGTTTACTCGGGCTGTTTGAATAACCTTTCACCTTCTGCCCTAATCCCAACCCTAATGCCTTCCTCAACTCGTAAGTCTCCTTACTCCTCAGTCAAACCCCTTAATCTCATATCCACACCACAGCTGACGTCAGATCGACTCTAAACCTCTGAGTGCTGAAGCTGTGCTGCTGACCGAGCTAGCTGCAGCGTAGCGCTTGTACACGGAACTACAGTCAGATTGTATGTACAGTGTATGTACTGATGGCAGAGTGAAGCTTCCTGAAACCAAGGAATGGATGGAGCCTCCATGCGTTTGGTCACTCATCGGTTTTGACCAATCAGAAAGGATTTTGCTAAGGTGACTGGAGCTGTGGAGAGTTGATGCCTCTTGAATGTTCATGAGTACACAGACTAGTTTTGGTCTTATATAAAGCGTGAGATGAACCTGATACAGGAAAAATGCTTACAGAAAGGTGCATCTCTCGTTCTGTGAGATTTATTTTGGCGACCCTGTTGAGCGTTGCATAAACAAATGTAGGTCCCACATTTGATTACCTGCTGGCATTTTGAATGATGTAATTATAGAATGTAGCCTGAGCTTTTTCCCCTTCAGCCAATCATTGAGAATTGAGGAGGAGGCTGCCCAGTACCGCGCTGCTCGGTGGTAATCCGCTCTTCTTTAGCGGTGATTTATGGAACGTTTGCGTGGAGCGTGGTCCTGTCATAGGCGCTCAGATAAAAAGGCTGTGTTTATTCCTCCACCTTATCCCTCACTCCTTTCACCATCCCACCGTCCCACCGCGATCGGCCGGATGGGCAGGGCAAAGTGCGCTGGGGCGGACATGCCCTTACACACCTAACGCTACGCATACACAGTCTCTCTCTCTGTCTCTGTGTCTCTCTCTCTGTCACCTTCATTTCCCCCCTCATCCCTCTTTTCCTGTTTCTATATCTCTTCCCTCTCTCTCTGTCTGTCACTCTTTCACTCTCCCCTGCTCTCCTACTCCCTTTTTCTGCCGTAGCGCCTGCTTCCTGTTGACATGCGTCCTTTACAAACGCCCCAGACTACAGCGTAAAGTTTTACCGCAAACCTTTTTAAAAAGTCTTCAATTAATTACAACTGCGAACAAAAGGAGTCTCCGCCTTCATTCGACAAACCTTTTTTTTTTCCCCCTGATCCTTATTTTTACGGTAATGAGCTGCGTGCACTCGGGCTAGATTTACATAAGTCCTGGGGGCTCTGGGTTTGTCTGCTGAAATGTTTAGCCTGGAGTGATTCCACCCTGTGAAATTTTAAGTGCCTATTACTCGTGAAGTGCGGAGGCGGCGCGGGCATATTTAATGCCGCCGCTGAGCTCGGCGGGCCTGCCGGCGGTCCTCTTTCAAACAAACTGGCTCCTGTTGTGTCAGGAGACGCGCGGTTCCTGTCCGGGGCTGGAGAGCTGGTAAATATTTGATGCGGGCCCTCCCGGGCCGGGGTCCGGTGCTGGGGCCGTTAGCGCTGTTTGTCTTGGTGGGAGCGTCTGAGGAGCGGCAGAAACGCCGTGTCCTCATCTTCACCTCGCCGAAGCATCCGCTGCGGATCCCGCTTGAGTGCGTGTCCGTCGTGTTTAACACCGTGCTGCTTGGTCGTGTTGTGTGTGTGTGTTGTGTGTGTGTTGTGTGTGTGTGTGTATGTGTGTGTGTGTGTGTGTTGTGTGTGTTGTGTTGTGTGTGTGTGTGTGTGTGTGTGTGTGTGTGTGTGTGTGTGTGTTTGTGTATCTGTCTAAAGAATAAACTCATCTTCAGCACAATTGCAGGATTCTCAGCAGATGGTTTGACAGCTTGTGTGGCTCCAGAAATCTGGGATTACTTATAGCAGTCGTGCAACTGGTCATTTGTTTGTGCTTTCATGACAACCAATCATTCCTGCCTCTGCGATGTCCATCGTGGTGTGTGAGAAATGGTCGCATATACGACTGATGGTGTGTGAGTGTGTGCAGATGTATCGAGGATTGACGGGTTCGGTGTATAAGCAGTGTGTCGTGCATGCTTATGTTCTGTGCAGTTCCCCATTACCGCACGTTAACGTGCCGTTGGAGGCTGATCCTGTGCAGTGTGTATCCTGTGCAGCGTGTATCCTGTGCAGTATGTATCCTGTGCAGCGTGTATCCTGTGCAGTGTGTATCCTGTGCAGTGTGTGTCCTGTGCAGTGTGTATCCTGTGCAGTGTGTGTCCTGTGCAGTGTGTGTCCTGTGCAGTGTGTGTCCTGTGCAGTGTGTGTCCTGTGCAGTGTGTGTCCTGTGCAGTGTGTGTCCTGTGCAGTGTGTATCCTGTGCAGTGTGTGTCTCCTTGCATTGTGTCTGTGGCGTGTGTGTCCTGTGCAGTGTGTTCCTGTGCAGTGTGTGTCCTGTGCAGTGTGTGTCCTGTGCAGTGTGTGTCCTGTGCAGTGTGTATCCTGTGCAGTGTGTATCCTGTGCAGTGTGTGTCCTGTGCAGTGTGTGTCCTGTGCAGTGTGTATCCTGTGCAGTGTGTGTCCTGTGCAGTGTGTGTCCTGTGCAGTGTGTGTCCTGTGCAGTGTGTATCCTGTGCAGTGTGTGTCCTGTGCAGTGTGTGTCCTGTGCAGTGTGTGTCTGTGCAGTGTGTGTCCTGTGCAGTGTGTTCCTGTGCAGTGTGTGTCCTGTGCAGTGTGTGTCCTGTGCAGTGTGTGTCCTGTGCAGTGTGTGAGCCTGTGCAGTGTGTTCCTGTGCAGTGTGTGTCCTCTGCAGTGTGTTCCTGTGCAGTGTGTGTCCTGTGCAGTGTGTGTCCTCTGCAGTGTGTGTCCTGTGGCAGTGTGTGTCCTGTGCAGTGTGTAGCCTGTGCAGTGTGTGGGCTTGCAGTGTGTATGCTGTGCAGTGTGTGTCCTGTGCAGTGTGTGTCCTGTGCAGTGTGTGTCCTGTGCAGTGTGTGGGCCACGCTCGGTGGAGCTGCAGGGTCACTGAGGCCGGATCTCTGAGCCGCGGCGTCTGAGCCTTCAGCGGCGGGTTTAGCCCGTTAGCGTGCTAACGAGGGCGAGCCGTAGCGTGCGAACGCGCGTCCTCACGAAGGCACGCTGTCAAGCACAGGAAATATTTATCTCCCGCTCTCAGGCCAAAGGGAAGTGGCGTGCGCCTGTCCAGGCTATAAATTCCATACGCTGCGTAAAAACACTCGCGCGCTTACCTTTCTGAGTGTGTGCGTGCACGACTGTGTGTGAGCGTGTTTTTGAGTATGCACACATGTCTGAGTCTGTGCCTGTACATTTTTAGGGTGTGTGTATATGGACCTTTTCAGTGAGAGTGGGTTTTTTTTTTTGCGTCTTTGTGTGTTTTTCAGTACGCATGCCTGTGTGATTGTGTTCATTTGGCAAGTTCAGATTGAAGTAGAATTAGAGCTGTGTTCTCCCCTGTCCCTCTGGGGCTGAGGTGGGTAGGGGGGGCGGACGATGTAGCACCACTTAATTCCCCACCTGCAGAAAAAAAGAACCCACCAATCAGTGGCTCAGAAACAGCGCAGGCTGATTTAAGCAAGGCAGAGATGTGAGGACAAACCTGCAATCATGCTCAGGCAGAAGACAAGAAGCCAGAAATGCCCAATCACCTGATAGACAAGTCACAAACCAGGGAGGTGGCTGCGAAGCAAGCTTCACAAAACACAAAATTTGTGCAGCCACTGTGCGTTATCAGTGAACCAACTGTTCAGTGTCAGTGATTGGCAGCACATTCCCCTTGTAGAATTCATGAATCCTGTCTTCTGTCCATAACTTTCTTTTAGTTTTCCTTGTGTTTTATATTGAGGGTAAAGATCATTCCCATTGATCACAATGGTGCCTTTCCCCAGTTGTAAAGATGTTAATGAAATCATGCAGTACAGGTCTACATGTCTGTATATTTGCGCTGAAGAATGCATTTCTTTTAAAAGCTTAGTTTCTCTTCTGCCGCGTGGAATCTTTAGCACTGTTTCTCTGACATCTTTTCTTGGTCTCTGCAAATCATGCTCTGTTTTTAAAGTTTGGCCGATTGCTCTATTGACTTGTTGATTGATGTGTTAAAGGATAAATAGTACAGAAGAATCACACACAATAAGATTCCGATGCACTCTGATTCCAAAATTAATAGTCCCTTTAAGACTAACTGTAGAATGATGGTGTACTTTAAAAATCAATATTCATGAATAAGGAAAGTGTCCTGCATAAAGTGCCTTTTAAGTAATCTGAAAGACTCATGCTGCAAGTGATAAGCCACAACTTATTTATTTGACCACATTAGCGGCAGACAGAGCAGTTAATCAAAATGTCATTTTTGGGAAAAGTTTGGAAAAATAAGTTCATTGCAGTTCATTGGCTAGCTAACGCTAATTTAATACAGTTTACACTGAAGAACAAACTCTTTTTATGATTTTGTTTTGTGATTTAGCTATGGAATAAGTGAGAATAGAGTGTGTATAGTAACTACCGAATGCATTTCTCTCCTTTACCTTCCTTTTGACTGAGAACATATTGGCTGGTTGGTTGGCTAGGCAGATTGTCAGCTAACGTAAGTATGCAAAGTTAACTAGCTTTGCTTTTACCCACTAACATGCATTGGCCTCCATCTTCTGCCAAGTGTTGCTCTCATTTGAAACCATGGCCAGAGGTGCATGTCTGTCTGATGTCACAGTGCCAATGCAAATGGCCCTTTAGAAACCTTACAGAAGGAGATGTCTCTTGAGATAGGTGTCTGTGTTTTAGCAAGAGTGATAAACTGAACGGAACAATGTGTGATCCACCCTCCAAAATATCAAGCAGTTAGCTCCTAATTTGTGAAGCAAGACAGATCTACTCGTGCTGATGGCATGCTTTCTCTCCTTTTAAAGTAATTATGGAATAAAAAAACATCTTAGTTGCTAAACACAATAACTGGTGGTATAGAGATGGCTGGCTTCTTTTATTATATGCTAGTATTTTGAGAAAGCTGCAATCAACAACAGATCTCCTGCTTTCTGGGAGTTTGGAGAGAGGGTGTGTTCACGTTTTATTGGAGCTCAGAGCTTAAAGCAGAGGTGTTCAATCTTCTCTGAATACAGTCAGTGTGGGTGCAGGTTTCTTGTTTTAGCCCAGTACTAAGACATCTTGTTCTAATTGTAAAGCTTTTGATTGTCCACGATTAATTGGTTGAATCAAGTGTTATAGCGCTGGGTTAAGAAAAACTTGCACCTACACCAGCCCTTTTCGGGTTTAGAGGCGCTATGAATGCTGGAAGTCCCTCAGGATCAGTTGAAGCTTCATAACTGAAACGCAGAAGGAAGAAATCAATGCAGCCTGATTTAAACGGAAGAGACATTCTTAAAATAGGAACAGGGACTAGGCTTCTGTAAAATGGCTCAATTTGTGTGGTGGCAGTGCTTGACTAGGGCAGCACATCCATAACTGGTTTCTTTTGAACAAAGTAACCGAAAGAAATTTGGATAGCACTTAGCAAGACGCACAGACATGATTTAGGGGTCTTGGGGCACGAGCAGGACAGAGAATCATTGCCAAGTTACATGAGGTTATAGAAGAAAATACAGAAAAACTCAAAGGTACTCAACCTCCCATAAATAAAGGTTAAATGCCTTTGTTATTTTACTATATCATAATAGGAAAAAGAAATGTTATCCACTGTACAGTTAATAACGATAGAATAAATTATCAGTTTTTAAACGTTTATTGATGACAGTAAGCAGTGGTCTTTTCAGCAACAGTTTTTGGATCAAATGTCAGTTGTCATTAATTGCTGTTAATGGGGTATTCCAGCATTTTTACCAAGAGTGAGAGAGAGAGAGAAAGAGTGAGAGGGGAGGGAAAAAGTGATGCTTTGTTAAAAATACAGGATGAATTACTTGTGAAGACAATTTTACGAGGGCCCAGGCAGGGTGTTTTTAGCTGCCTAGAATAGGTTGCAGATTAGTCTTACCTCATTTGCAGAAGTTATTTCAGAAGGCAGATGGGTTCTCTGAATAACAGGATCATTCCTACTGGGTGTGGCGAGGATTGGTCATGAACCCAGCGGGCGTATTTGGGTCAGGTGACCTTTGGCCTGCACTCAGTGCCTTCTGACCCGGAACCACCTCTCGAGACTCCAAGGCTCTCTCAACGCTTTCCCCAAATCTTAGTGCTGATTTAACACTGGATATTTTGATAGGATGGCTCATCATGATTGACAAGTTGAATCGCCAATTAATTCAAGGTCAAAGATGCCAGCAGTATAGTGTAGTTGATTCTGGTACTTGTGCCTCTGGCTCTGACTGCTGAGGATCCTTTCCTACAGTCACCCTTGTTCTTGTAAACCTATTGAATGTACTTACAGTAAGTACTTTGCTTTGTAAGGAGCTCTGGATAAGAATGGCTGGTAAATTAATGAAGTGTTATGTGTCACTGGAAATACACCAATTCCAACTTTTGTTTCCTGTAGTTTACCATGTTATAATTTCACATTAACTGCAATATTTAATCTATCCCTTAAGTTTGATTGGCCTAAAATGTAATGTATATCTATGACATGAATGTGTGTGCTTAGCCTTAAATTAATAGTATGTTCAGGTTTATCTGTTCCCCATTCTTGTTACTGACTCCTGAAGCATCTGTCCTTAACATCTGACGTGAACTTGCTCAAGGTTTGACTAAAATTGTCAGCTTGCTTGAAAAAATATTCCGGACTCATACAGCGAATGTGAAGCTGAATACGAGCTGCGAACTGCACGTAGTTAATGTAGCAAGGCTGGTTCCAATGTATCTGTCAAACAGTGAAGATGGATAATTTGAGGCTGGGAACAGGGGAAAGCGGAGAGACCGCAAGAATCGGTTCATCCCCAGTGTTTCATGCAGTTTTTTTGGCGGGGGCCCTAGTCTGACAGTACTGTGCGTCGGGGGTCAGTGTCTGAGCTTGTTGAGGAGAACCAGACCGCAGACTGATACCGGGGAAATGTGTGGTGGGAGCAGAGAGGCACAGAAGTACAAGGGGGAGCAAGTCTGCCAAAGGCAATTACAGCATAATGGGGTCATTTGGAAGGCAATTGGCAGGGGTTAATGTAGTATGGAGAGATGAGGTGAGAAGTGAAATTTGGGGGCCGGCAAATGTGCTGACATGAAACGGCAGTGAACAGGCGTGTCCTGCAATGTCTTGGGGGTTAGGCTGGGAGCATAGAGGTACTCGCATACACACACACACACACACACACATACAGACACGCACGTGTACTCACACTGCCGTTTCTCACACAAAATATTTAAAATTTGTTTTATTTGCACAAAAAGCCTGGGTTCACCTGAATGAATCACCGATACAGTTTAGGCAATGCGTGTTTGTAGGGAGCAGGCAAGCACAGATGTATGCAAGCAGACACACAAGCACACACAAATGCACAAAACACACAGTTTCCAGTATGATAAAATATTCAAACCCCATTATTGACACCCATTTATTCAGTGAAAGAAATGCATAGCATTTGTGTATTTGGCTAATGTTGTGATATAATTGCACTGGAAGAAAGAGAGGCACCCCAATAAGGAAGGACAGAAGGCATCTCTGGTGTCGCCATTAGCTGGTTCATTAGCCTAATTGGCGGGCGTAGCCTTGCCTAGCGAGAGCTCTCTGGGGCCCTCATAAGCTTATTCAGAGAGCCCGGGCATGAGCCCCCCCCCCTCCCCAATCATCCGTGGTAGGAAAGGTACAGGGAACTTGGGTACGAGGGGAACCATCCCCTGTGTGCTGAACCTGGTCACTGTGTGCTGTAAGAGTGACCGCATCATTTACTCTTAAGCCACTTAGCATGAGCTCTTATCCAGAGAAACCTGCACAGCTTACTGATCCATTCAGTCGTACTGCTGGATATATACTGAAGCAATTCAGGTTAAGTCACCCCGTGTCACCTGGGGACTAAGCCGGTGTGGGCGGCAGTGTAGTATAATGGGTAAGGAGCTGGTCTTGTAACCTAAAGGTCACAGGTTCAATTCCCAGGTAGGACCCTGCTGTTGTACTTAACCTGCATTGCTTCAGCATATATCCAGCTGTATAAATCGATGCAATGAAAGTGTCTGCTAAATGTAAACCAGCAGACCCGTCTGACACTGCTCTAGTGATATTGAAAGCAAGGAATGAATCCTGTGGAGATACGGCTTTCAGTTAACATGGTCTGGAACACCCTACCAGAACTGGTTGCTTTTAAACAAACTCAGAACATACCTTTTTAGCCTAGCCTTCACCTAGGGTGATTTTGTTGATATTTACTAGGTCATGTTATTTCATTCATTTTTAATGACTTTTTGATTATGCTTCTTTTATTGCATTGCGGGCGTGTTTGCAAAATGTTCGATATGAAAAGATTTATTGATTGACTTGTTGCTGGCCCGGTTCATAACCATTATACTTTACAGCATCGCTGTGCTGGCCATCTTGCCGGTCAAGTGGCCCTTTCAGCAATTGGTGCTGTCTTTGTTTTTAAATAAATTATGTTCTCCATGGAAGCTTTGGGTGCAATATTAAGAGGATTCAAGGAGTTTTTTTTGATCCTGCTCTCTCTCTGTCTCTCTCTCATCTGTAAATACCTATTGTAGGTCTCTGGTTACTGGAGAATAAAAAACATCTCAAGTCAGTCTGTCTCTCTCTGTCTGTGTGTCTCCCTGTCTGTGTCTCTCTCTGTCTGTGTCTCTCTCAGTGTTTCTCTGTCTGTCTGTGTCTCTCTCTGTCTGTGTCTGTCTGTGTCTCTCTCTGTCTATGTGTCTCTCTGTCTATGTGTCTCTCTGTCTATGTGTCTCTCTCTGTCTGTGCCTCTCTCAGTGTTTCTCTGTCTGTCTGTGTCTCTCTCTGTCTGGGTCTGTCTGTCTATGTGTTTCTCTCTCTTTGTCTCTGTCTGGGTCTGTCTGTCTATGTGTTTCTCTCTCTTTGTCTCTCTCTGTCTGCGTTGTCTCTCAGTCTCTCCCTGTGTCTCAGTCTCTTCTTCCTGATCCCCGTCTTGTAGCACTTAAACCTCTCTAAAGGCTGTTGGCTCTTTGTGTTCAGTTCAAGAGGTCAGTGGTGAACCAGGGCATTTAAACAGCGTAGCCGCGGCGCGGCTGCCCAGCTAACGGCCTCATTTCGTGTTGAGAGAGAGCCGTGTGAGCCCCAGCTCTCTCTCCTCTCCTAAAGGAGATCGAGGGGGTAAAACGAAAAAGAAAAATCGATGGCGCAGTCTTTTTTTCTTCGGGCTGCGCTATCCGTAATTGAAATGGAAAATCAAAGGAATGGAGAGCAGATAATTGTTTTATCGATACTCCCCGCCTGCCCTACAAGGGTCAGTGGCAGAACGATTGTGGCGGGCGGGCAGACGGGGATGGGGGGACGGGGGGACGGGGGGGGGTTTATGATGGGGGCCAAAACGCGAAATTAAACAGCTGGGAGGCAGTAAATCCTTTCAGCTTCCCGCCTCTCGATGGCGACTGCTCTCTCGGGCTCTCTCTCACTGCTTTTCTCTGCTTTCAAGCGGCCAGCCGCAGCACCTGAGCTGTGCATTCCCACACAGTACGGGACTCTTACCTCATGAATAACTAATAAGATAAAATGACATGTTCTTTCATTGTGTGCGAGCTTTCTGCATTATATTTGAAAAAAAAACCTGACAGTACTTTCCTTGAGATCTGTTTTCAGTGTATCATATAATTGTATAATGTAGTATATTATATATCACAACTAGTCAACGCAAAGTGCCTGCTAGCTACCAACTAGCAGTACTCTGTCAGCGCAGCTAGAGCCTCAGCGGAATTTAGCCAATTAGCCCGACTGTGCCCCAACAACAGCAGGACCGTTCACCAGTCTGAATGGGGGAAAAGCATTTTTGGGGAGGAAAATGACTGCCTTGTCAGTTCATCACAGTATAAATAATGTAAAAGGTTTAAAACTTGGATTATTTTTGTGTTCAATTTGTTATACACTGCATAGTAAAACCCACAAAGCATTCAGTTTCATTTAGCAATATTTTGACAAAGCTTTTAGGCCCAGAATAATTCACCAATGTTTCCGCATAAAAACAGGCTGTGTCTTTTATATTTGATAGAATAAAGGATTATGTGAGCTGACAGAACATAGCTTGTAGATTTTGAAATTGGGAAAAGATGATACTGTATTAGTCACAAATGGACCTGACCATTTTTTTTAGAATTATTTCTTGAGGCATCTGTTCAGAAGTTGTTATGAAGGTTGTTGGCGGTCAAGTTCAGTGAATTATGGCAGATTGTTCTTCCCTATTACTTAAATTAATACATTTTTCCAGCTTCACGAGCGCTCTGAAAATGGTGACTGAAGCGACTGAAGAAAATCGACTTCCTAAATCAGTTAGTCTGTCTTCCCTTTCAACTCTCTCTGTAGCGAGGCACAGACAAAATAAAAAAGAAAGGAAAAAGGGAGAAATTGATTCTGTTGAAGGGTGTTAAAGAGGTGACAGGAAAGTGTCACAAACAATAAATGACTGATAAACAAGGGGTGGAAATGGTGGAAAAATCAATGAGGAGTTTAAAGTCGCTGTTGGTAGTGCACAGTGCTCTCGAAAGAGCCTGGACTGGTATGTGACCGAAAGGACGATGTGATTGGCTTAATGAAGGAACGTCCTAATGAAAGTGCTCCACAGGGATGATGATATCGCAGCAAAGCCTGGTTCTTATCAGATTGGTGATCCTAAACCCTGCCCCTGGAGAGCCACTGGGTGCGTTGGGGTCCTAAACCCTGCCCCTGGAGAGCCACTGGGTGCGTTGGGGTCCTAAACCCTGCCCGGAGCCCGGGTGGGTCAACCGCCTGAAGCCTGGGTGTGTTGGGGTCCTAACCGCCTGGAGCCCGTCGTGGGCTAAACCTGTCTGGAGAGCTACAGGGTGCGTAGGGATCCTAAACCCTGGTCCTGGGGAGCCACTGGGTGTGTTGGGGTCCTAAACCCTGGTCCTGGAGAGCCACAGGGTGCATTGGGGTCCTAAATCCTGGTCTGGGGACCAGGTAGTCGGGTCAAATCTGTCTGGCAGGGTGTGTCGCTGGTCATTTTTCAGCACTTAATTGATCAATTGAAGTAGTTGATTAATAGGTTTTGGGTAATTTCCTTTTCAATTCAGTTCAGCAAATTAATTCAAATTCAGTTGACCTGAAAATTGACCGTTATGTTCTATAGGCGTTTTTTTAAATTAATGTACTGAATTTCAATTTCAATTTTAAGAATTTTCTGAAATTAAAACAGAATTGAACCCCAGTCCCATCGAATACACAGTCGGCTCTCTTCACCTGCTTTCTTGGGTCTGAATTTCGTTTTCTGTGTTTAAGCTGAAAACACAAGAGAGGGTTGGGCACTCCTGCTTCAGGGCGAGACAGACACAGTCAACCACAGAGAGAGCGAGTTGTGATTAGTAATGCTGGGGAGATGGCCTCATGAAAAAGGAATAAATGACACCACGTGGCGTTTTCCACACCCGTCTGAACTCAGATGTAACGCTGTGGCTGAGAGGGTTCGTCAGGGTTCCCGCAGGTTTGCTTTTGTGAAGCCTGTTGACACTGCGTTATAACAGTAAGTCCTGCACTACCTGGTTACTTTTAAACAGTGGTGTTGTTACGCAGGCTTTTATTGTAAACGCACGGCTACACAGACATTGTCAGACCTCTGTGTGTTTAGCCGTTTGGTCTAATTTCTTTGAAATGGGTTGGATCATTAACAGGCCTGGGCTTGAGCCACACTCAGTCTTCCTGCTCCAGGACTTCCAGGGCTCCAGGGCTCCAGGGCTCCAGGGCTCCAGGGCTACAGGGCTCCAGGGCTCCAGGGCTCCAGGGCTACAGGGCTTCAGGGCTCCAGGGCTACAGGGCTCCAGGGCTCCAGGGCTACAGGGCTCCAGGGCTCCAGGGCTCCAGGGCTCCAGGGCTCCAGGGCTACAGGGCTACAGGGCAGGCCAGCTTTCATGTGGCTCGTTGAGAGAGTGCTACTCCGGCTTTCCTGGAAGTTTGTTTGTTTCCCCACTTCCTTTTCACACGCGTCCAAACCGCAGCGTTCATGCGCAGATCTCTCTCACACTCCACACCAGAGGCGTGGCTTTAAAACTGCTGCTCCATTTAGTCTGCATGTTCATTTAACCTCTCTGGGACTGGGGAATGTGTTTGAGACTTTTAGGAGGCTTGCTTTGAGTTACGGAAAAAATGTTAAAAAATGTTTACTCCATGAGCAGGCAATTGTGACTGTTGTTTGCTAATAATTTTTTTTCCTGAATATGGGATGCGATGCAGTCATAGTTGATCAAGGAGGTGGGGCTTAATGCATTCTTTTGTCTATTTAATGCTATTTTTATTTATCAAGTTAAGTTCACTTGAGACAGGTGGTTACTGCATAGCAAACAGAGTTTGATAGATGTTTCACAAAAGGACTATTTATTTTATTTTTATTTATTTTTCCTTTATTTAAACAGCTAGTCTCATTGAGATAAAGATCTCTTTTTCAAGAGAGACCTGCATGTCCATGTTATTTCATAGACGTTTCAAAACAGGGCTATATTTTGGACCGAGAAGGGAATAAACAGTTCTGTATGACCTGCAGGATGTCCTGGCGAGTACAGGACCGTTAGCAAGTCTACAGTTGCGTGGCCTTGTTGGAATGTGGCGTGTTTACAGGAATGCCGTTTTATGACATCACGGCCTTCCGCCTCGGCCGTCCCGCAGCTCGACGGCGGACGCCGTGACGAAAGCTCCCCAGCTTTTCCGGGGTTCGCTCGCGGACGGCGGGCGCCGTATGTTCCCCTCTTGTTTTGGCCGGGATCGCGCCGTCATTACTGGCAGTTAAAGCTGTTTATGAGCCTTGGCTCTCGAAACCGTGCTCGGGGCCCTTTGAAACAGGCACCGGCTTTTCCAGGAGAGTCCCTCCGATGCCAGTGGCTCTAAATCTGAACGCTCTTGGCTGAGATTTTTTTCTGAGGCTGTTTCTGTGATGCTGGCTTCTGTGGAGATTGATCATTTACATCCTGTTGGACTGTCGAATGTTTGCTGCCTGATTTTTGGCGTCGCTGTGCTGTTGCTTTTTCCAAGCCCTGTTCGCGGTGGGAGACGCTTCTCTTGCTGTGCATCAAATCCTTCCGTGATTATAATGATGCAATTTTTTTTTTATTCTGCGCCTCTTCAGATGGCAAAATTCTGTTGTGTGTGCACACTTATAAAACTTCAGGAGCTAAACTGAAGTAACTATGTAAAATCAGATGTCATTAATTATTATTGATATGATTCAAACCTATTTATTGTACTTACACCAGGTCATCCATCAGAGAACATTGCTTTCAGTTGTTACGCTGAAAGGCGTAGTTATGGAATTAAAGAGCAATTTGATTTTAATAATTCCTGTTAATGCATTTTAAATTATCAAGAGGTAAACAAGGAACAACAACTTGGATTAATATTTTAATCGGAATGCCATTTCAGGTGGTCATAGTGTTTCAGGTGGTCATAAGTACATAACCAGTGAAAATGTAAATATCATATACAGGTAACCTAAAACCATTCTTAATGTCTTTGAAAAATCGGGAACATCACACCATGTAGAAATGTACACATGATCATAACGTGACATGAGATCAGCAGTACTTTAGCTTAGCGACCAGCACAGCGGACGCTACGCCGCTGTCTGATTTACCATCGCGACAGGCCTTCCTCACAGCTGGTGTGGCCGTCTCTGAGTGAGCGCAGTGAGAATGGCGGTTGAGCCGAGCCGGGCCTGGCTCTCGGGCGTGGCTTTGGCCGCTGTCCCGCCCGCGCGGGTCCAGGTGAGCCCTTTCATCTGACAGCACAAGCCCCTCTGTCCTGCCAGGACCGACTCCAGCCCAGGTGACAGAGTGCATTGTGGTCCTGGCCCAGCTATGGCAGCTGAACTTTGATCTCAAAGCTTGGAACCATTTTACAAGCAGGGAAAAAAAAAATAAAGAGCCTGGGAAATGTAGGCAAAAACAGATGGGAGTGATAACAAGAATGAACTACATCTGAAGCCTGCGTCAGATGGCTTCCGTTTCTCTGTCAGAGGAGAACTGTGAGCCAAATTTTAAGTGTAAACTGCCCTTGCTGACGCAAAGTAAATAGCAACAGAGACAATAAATAAACAATTAAAATATAACTTTAAATAACTCATTTTACACATTCTGTAATGGCTGTGAAAAATACTGTTCCAGTTTGTCAGTGATTACTTGGCTGGACTCACTGACGAAATGCTGTGCATTATTTTCCAGTACATGTATGCTGTTGCATGAGCGTATTTTATTTATAATATGGTGTTGCTGGCCTCTCCTGTATGTGACTCTGTCAACTGCAAAGCACCCTACACCTCTGCCACACTGATTGCTTATACAAGCATTCTTGTTGCAAAAATATGTATCCTTGGTGAAAGAGGCTTGGCGGTGGCATTTTAGTCCAAAACTTTTTTATTCTCCTTTAAGTTACCTCCTCTCTCTCCCTCCACCGTCTAGTTACTCACTCTCCTTTGGTATCTTGGGAAATCAGGCTGATCAATAGTCCCGGCTTTAGAGGAACAGCCAGGAGAGGGAATAATTTACAGCGGCCTTCCCTTTGGCCGGAACCGAGACGTAATTTAAAGCGGTGGAAACGAGCTTCTGGAATTTAAAATACTGCCTGTGCTGGGTCAGCCTTTGTGTTTTTTTCTTTTGCTCTTCAACGGGTCCCCTTTCTGTAGTGCTTCGTCCGTGGTCCGCTCTGGCTTGGCTGTGCGTGTGCGTTTGTTCACAGGCTACCAATTACAGGATTACTTGCCTCCATTTTCCTTTTTTTTTTTTTTATAACATTCAAGGCCCATTAAGCTAAATAGCTTAATGTGCTTGTAACTGGTTAAACCCGGGCTGTTGGCACTGCATTACCAGGGAAATGTCTGGTGCCTGTGCCAAGGATTCTGGGTAGTGTCAGGGAGGTTTTATTTTTTACCGCAGCACGCATTTGGCTCCTGCTCTGGTGTGATGTAAAGCCTCGCCCTGTGGCCTGATATTCGGTCCCGACCGTGCCAGCGCTGACCGGGGTTGGCCGCCTCCCGCCACATAATTGGCACCGTTGTCACCCAGGAAGAGAGTCCTGACCAATCGGACGCCTGCAGTGCACCTGGTCCAGATGCGCGTGAGGCGCGCTCCTCCGCAGACAGGAAGGAGGTGCCGGGTGGCAGGGCGCTGCAGGGACAGGAGCGTGATCGGATGGTGCAGATGGGAGAAAAGTAGGGGGTGAACTCTTTAAGTCTGCTGTCTCTACCTTTGTTGAAGCTGCAGGTGTTCTGATGTGCTGCCTCGTTATTCCTCATTAATGGGGCTGAATGACTGAACAAAGCTAGTTTTTAGTTTAAAGGCACAGGCATCTCCCGTTAACTACATCCTTGTTTTGAAAGTATGGTCAATGTGAGGAATGTAGATTTAAATACCCATTCTGTAAATGTAGCATCTTTCTAGATGCACGATGGAAACAGTTCTTAGCCTTTAGCACTTAGAGTTCAATCTTTAATCCCATCTCTGTCTGTAACTCTGTCTCCTTTCCCCCTGTCTGAAGAAAGTGAATAAATGCCAGGCAGGAGGTCAGGACCACATGAAACAAATCCGTTTTCCTGAGGACTTAAAGCAGATGTCATTTTATTTCCTGCATAGATCTATATCTATGCCAATGTAAGAGAGGAAATGAAATGGGACAACAGAAAAATGCTTCTCCTTAGTCTGTATTTGTGTTTCCCTAATTGAGAAAATTCAGCTGGAACAGATGTGAGGGTTTGTGCATGTAGTGCATGAGGTGGGGGGGGGGAAGAAAAAAAGAACAACAGAACAAATTTGCCTTAAGGCTTTTACCGTGGATGAAAAAACTGAATTAGTTATTCCCTAATGTAGTTTGTTGTGTCTTTTTTGTACAGTTCCCTCATAGCTCAGGGATATTTTATAGTAATTTACCATTCATGCCTGACTGTTGGTGTTTACAAGCCAGATCAAACACCCCTTCCCCACATGATAAGCCTGCTCCTGAATGGAGATAATGACTGATCTCCCCATTGTTGCAATGCTGGCTTCTTGAGTGCCAAGTTTGTCATTGGTACAACACTGGCTAGCAATGTGGGCAATGCATTCAGCATGATTGCACAGCTTTAGGATGTCTAACTTCTCATAACCGCGCGTCAGCACATGCAGTCACATTTTCAAATAAATATTGTAATCATAGCAGTTTGACGCTTCCCACTGAGGAATCGGCAGTTAGTGCACCGTCGCAAGATACTGAATCGATGTGAGATTGAAGACGTAAGTAGTAAAACACAATTGTCTATGCCTGTTGTTCGTCCATCACCACAGATATGCTATCAGTTGTTTCAGTCAGTTCTTGAATTTTTATTTTATGCAAAGTAGCGGTCGGCAGCACGTACTTCCGTCAAAGCTGTCGAGCTGACCGAATTGCCCCCCCCCCCCCCACCATTAATTGCATACTTGTTTTAAAATGGCACCAGTTTGAGATGGTCAGCTTTTGCACTTAAGAATGCATCTGTTAAATCCTGAATGACATTATGTTGCCGCTCAAGGCTGTCTTATCCACTGCTGACAGATGATTCCCCCTCAGTGTTGATCTCAGACCTCAGTTCATGCTTCTTCATTTTTAAATGTCAGTCTATTGTTAGCTTTTTGGGATGTACTGATAAACTGGAAGTTGTGCAAAATGAATTCAATCCGTCTGCATGCAGTGTACCAGGTGGATACTGCTTCACTCGTTCTCTCAAAGACATGATTTTCGTAGCATTTAAACATCCATCCATGTTCACTTTCCATCCTGACTCTCCTCATATTTGATCAACTCATTTTTTTAAATAAACTTGACAATTAGAAACTATTTAACCATTGAAACAGACGTTTCAGTCTTAGCAGGTCACGTGGTGGAGATAGACTGGTGGCCCTAATTATGTATCTGCAAGCACTCTGTGATCCTGGAAGTGACTGAGGTGTCTGCCGGTCTGCCTGCACTGAGGACACACAGGTCTCTACAGCACAATTGTTGGCCTGCTGATTGGTTAGGCACACATTCTGGTCTGCAGTCGTTACTATGAGGTCTTTGGGTTTGATGTCACCATTAAATCCTCTAAATCAACCAGGTGTCAGTGTCAGAGTCTGCTAGTGCTCATTGGGGCAGTGGGGGTGAAGTCTGGTTGTTCTGTGCCCCTGTTGCCTGAGAGTGGGGCTTATCATAACCTGCTTGTAAGTGTCTATAGATGAAGATCTGGATTCCCCAGAATCCATCTTTTTCTCTCTCTGTCTCTCGTCTGAGGGATAATTCTGACACTCCCTTGCGTATCTAAGCCATTGATTTATATTTATTTATTTATTTGCAAGTGCACACGTGTGTGTGGATTCTCTTTGCAGACTGAGGAGAGATGTCTCCCTCTTTCATTAACCTTGCTACTCTCTATCTGTATCTCAGTGCCTCTCTCACTCCCTCTCTTTTAGTCTCTCTCTCCTCTCTTTCTCTCCAGCCCTACTGCCTTTGAAAGGTTACATATTGCCTTTGTGTCTCTAATGATAACAAGCAGGTGTGAGGCGCTTGTTGGAACGGAAACAAAAAGGTACCTGGGCTGTAGTATTGATTGGTAACTATTGACTGTCAGCAGTGGGAGGCTGTTTGCATCAGCCAGTACTGTGACACACTGGAGCTATAGCACAGAGAGAAAGCCAGTTCAACAGTATTATACTGTCTCTCTCTTATACACAATCATGCATACACACCCACATCTGCACATTAACACTTGCTTGCATGCACATACAAATGCAAAAACACGCACACGTACATCCGGACCCCGCTCAGACTGCCTTGCATGTCCTCAGTTCTACCAGCCGCTGCTAATGTTCCCTCCACGGTCCACCGGCTGAGCTGCGCAGTCCGTGCGTCTGGAGAGAGCGCTTCATGTGCTGCCGGTGCAGGCAGACCCCGCGCGGGCACCCCCACCACCCAGAGGAGTGCGAGGTGCGAGAGAACGAGTGGAGCTGCACTCATCCCAAACCCCCTCTCAAACTGTGGGATGTTATCGGTAACCGCGGGTAACCCTGTGGCAGTCCTGGTGTAGTCACTCAGGACTCAGTGGTGAGCCACAGGGGGTGTTACTGCGCCCCAGGTTGGTTGAATCATAAGGTGAAGTGCGCCCCCCGGAGGGCGAAGCTGTGCTTTGCATGTGAGGGTACTGGAGGGCAGGACGGGACGGGGGGTTCGCCAGCAGACGATGGATTCAGGAGCCCAGAGCATCCTGGGCATTCGCAGGAGGCGTTAGGTTTTCCCCCCGTGATTTGTGACGAGCTTATGTGTGAATAATTAATGACAATTAATCCTTAATTAGGCCAATTAGGCAAGTCACAGGAAATTAGGCTGCATCTGGAGAATGAGGGAGAGTGGGGCTTGGGATGAAGTTGGCAGGCTGTGACTGCAGAGGCGGGGCCATAGAGTTTGCTGCGCTGGGATTGGCTGGAGCAGTGTGGTACTGGACTGGAGCACAAAATTTACTATGAAAGTACTCTTAAGTCTTCTTTGTCCCCAAAGGCAACAGTTCCAGTTGTTCCCATGTCACTGCGTAAAATACCACTGCGTCACATTTTGTAGTAACATTTGTACTACATTGTAGTAACATTTACCATTGCTACACCCCAACTAAAAACAACACATGGTGTGTGCTAATTCACTGGCCAAGTCTCCTCTCACCACAAAGAAGTGCCTTAACAGGATGAGCCACCCAGCAGCCCCCTTTAAGGTGAAAGGAGCGTGAAAGCAGCTCCCAGCCCTGTGCAGCGGCCTGGGCTGAGCGCCATGGGCATCCGCGACCGCCGCTAACAGCTTGAGGAAGATCCCAGCGGGGCTGTAAAGGCATCGGCTTAGCGGCCCCAGATCGCCTCCCACTAAAATAAAAGTACCGCTAACTGCCCCGTGGGGTGTTGAGGAAGGTGAAAGGTCAAACAAATAATTTTTTTTAATGTTTGTGTGAAATGTGTTAAATCAGCAGTTCTGGGTTCACTGCCGTAGTTCATTGTTAAATCAAATATGACAGAGAGAATATTACTCTGATAGAGACTGTTTAATCCCTCCTTGACTCATACTCGTATAAGCTGTGTACATTCCTGCATTACTGGTTTATTCGCAGTGCTTTTTGTGTGTCCTCTTGAATTTCTGCAACAGTGTGTGGCAGCGTTCCCTCGGCAACCAGTGTATTCTCATAACTCTTCCTCTTTTTTCTTTGATTTCATCTCACAGTTCAAATCAGTTACACTTTATTGCCAGGCCAGTATAAAGCTCTGTTGCAGTCATACACAATAGAAAATCATTTACAGTGGCGTGCACTACATTCTCTGAGTACTGTATGATTCTTTCTTTCTATATATAAAGAGTATCAGACCCCTCATTGAATAACAGCCTTCAGATCATAATAATAATAATAAGATTTGAAAAGGATGTGAAATCACTCAGAAGGGGGTCGTAGCCATAGCCCTATTCAGTAAGTTTTACCTTGTTAATGCTAGAAAATCGGAGACAGCCTGATTAATGCCATTCTGGAAGTTTTGTCCACTTTATCTGAAATGTCACTGGCTCCCTGTGGTTTGAGAGTTGTTTTAGTCTGAACCAAGGCTCCTGGAGCACAAACCACAGACTAGAAGGGTTGTTAAGATTAAGCAGGCACAACAAATTAACAACGTGAAGCGACAGGTGTGCACCCTGACGATCTGCAGAGTTTGCTTTTACTGACTTTTGGCAGGAGTTGCTAAATCAATGTGTGTTTATGATGCTTCGTCACAAAAAATCTCAAAATCTGTGTTCTTGCCTGTCTGCAACACGTCTGTAATTACACTTTGCATATACAATTAATGTCAATTCTGAGACAAAATCAGCAGTCTTGTTTGCAGTCATTAAACCTGCCAGTGCCCTTTGATGCATTGGATCAATTAATGGGAGCAGGCGTAAAGGCAGTAATGGTGTTATAATGAGTGCAGTCTGCTCCTGGCCCCAGAGGACAGCTGCTGGCTTCTCTCAGATTCACAGATATTCAAAGGGAGGCAAACTCTTCAGATGGTTTCAGGACCTGTGCCACTGGACGAGGCCTGAACAGAGAGAGGGAGAAAGGGACTGATGGAGGAATGGAGAGATGGAGGAATTCAGTTTGAATGAGAGGAGAAAGGGAGAGAATGCGGTATTTAATAACCTGGGCGAGAGCCGCTGACTTCTGTAAAAGAGCGTGCACGGAGGTGAGAGTGTGCGTGTGTGCACGTGCATGCCTGTGCGAGTCTGTGTTCACGCGTTTCATCCCGTACAGTATAATATATGCATTTAGGTTCCTCATCTCTCGTCTGAATTCCAAATGTCTTATTCCTCAAAAAATAGGAGAGGTCTGCCCGCAGTCCTCTTTAATATTTAATTCAGCGACTTTTTAATCTGTCATTGTGCCGTGATGAAGTAAGCATCAAGTGTGGCGGAAGGAGATTAAATTATACTTGGAAATGGAGCTGAAGTGATTTAAAGGTGGGGGGGAGGGGGGTGTATTTATTTTGCGCCAGTAATAATGGAGGCTTGTGTGTTTCGCTTCCATCAGTGTGCTATTTATTTATGTATTCATACACATTTCCCCAGTGTTGAATATACCAGGGGGCTCGGGTGGTTGTGTATCCCACACTGCACTGCATGCTCCTTATTCAAACGGAGGAAAGTAATGGCGAGCGGGAGTGTGATTGACAGTCACTGTGGAGTTGTGCCCTCCCTCACTGTTTAACACAAGGGGGGGGAGGGGGGCACACTCCTGGCAGCCTGCTTTTGTTTTATGCCCCTCCACCCCCACCCACCTCATTGGTTACTTTTTCTGTGCAGCTTTTTGCATTTATTTTAAGACCTTGCTAAACCAATGCAAACAAACCAAACACACTCACATTCACATGCACACATACACAAACACACACACACACACACACACACACTGCACTACACATATTGTCTCAGAATGTTATAATATGATGGTCATTGGGTGCAAGACTGGCCTGCATCAGTGCCTGAGGTTGCGGGTTCGGATCTGCTACTGTAAGCCCTGGCACCAAGTGCTGAGCTACGCGGAGGTAAAAATAACACTGGAGCGTGAGTTTACAATAACAGGCAAGTCCCGTTAAGCGAATGAATATTTAAAATGTGATGAAAAGCTTATTTAAAAAAGAGTGACATCAGAGTTCATTTATATTGCATGAGAGGAATTCTAAGCTGCTTGCAGTGCGCGACAGCGTTTGGGCTCTACAGGGAGACAATAAAAGCCTCTTGAATTCACGATGCATTCCCCTATTAGCCCCTGCAGAACTCAGGAAAAAAACACACCACTTTTGACAGCAGTTTGGAGATTTTTTTTAACAAAAGTGCAAACTTTATTTGGATTTGTTCTGGACTTTCTCCAGGACATGAGACAACAAGTTTATCCTTTGTTATGGTACTGTGGTTCTTTCCAAGAGATAACAAACAACAGCTACACTCTGAATTTTTCTTACATATTACATATTATGCTTTTTACTGAACAAAATAGCTTCAACTGAAGTTGTTTGCACAGTTAAAAGAAAAAACAATGTAATAGCACATCTAATGTTGTAAACATAATCAAGGTTTTGCCAACTTTTCTTTTTTTATAAAATGCACTTGGTCAATACATTTTTATTTATAGATAGAATGTACTTTAAACAAAAATGTATCATCCTCGTTGTAGTTTGATCTTTGCTCTTAGCATTTTATTCACCGATTAAATTTTAATTCAGTTTTATTTGCATAGCGCTTTTTTTTTTTACAGAGAACTGCTACAGATGTTTTATAGAGTAGCAAGACAAAAGACAGAGCGAACACCAGGCCTGAACCCCCAAATAGCAGGTACATAAGGTAAAAAAAAAACTCCCAGTGGGGAGAAAAAACTCCCCAATGGGAAGAAATCTTCCCACTGTGTGTTCTTGGTCCCCGTCCCTGGAAAGCCTTCTTAATGTCAGACATCAGATCCTCATCATAGTCGTTTTCTGCTAACTCTGCGTCTCGTGCTTTGACACTGAGGTAGGTTTCTGGGAAGAGGACACTCCTCCTCTTTCTCATAATCCACACGCTTTTCTCAGCCTGTCTGCCTGTGTTTTTCACCCTTCTGTCTGTCTGACACTGCTTTGTTCCTCTCCTTTCTTCCCTTCTTCTGTCCATCTGCAACTGCTTTGTTTCTCTCCTTCCTACATTTCCTCTCACACCCTGTATTTCCTCTGCCTATCTGCGGTTTTGTTCTTTTTTCTGCATCTGGCTTTTCGTTCTCCGAAAACACTGGATGCTGCCTGAATGTTCTTAGAGTCCTTTCATGAAATTAGTTGTTCGATCCTTGCAACTTTAAGGCGTCCCTTATTAGGGCGTCTTTGGATTGATGGTAGTTTTAGCTGCCAAGGTCATAAGAAGCATTTTCAAGGTGGGGTGGACTAACTAAATGGGGGGGGGTCTGGGGTCCTCCCCATGCATTTTTTATACAATATAAAGTCTTCTTCCTGGATTTATATGCCCTTTCTGGTGCATCTTTCCTATTCTTGCCGGCCGTATAGGGCAAGAGAATAACTAGTTATTTATAAATGTTGTTTTCCCCAAGACTGAGCAGCACAGCCTCGTGAAGGCCATGCGCTGGCTGAACTGCTGGTGTCCTCACAGTCCATCTAGCTGGACAGAAGGGGTTCAGGGCTTTGACAGATGGCTGTTGGGACTTCGCAATGTGTTAGGACAGTATCTTGTATTTGCCTGACTGACTATATTGGCAGCCCAGTTTGTTGACCTGTCTTCGGGCTATCGCTTGCGATGCAGGGAACAGCGCGTGCCATCTGTGACACTAAGTTTACACAGTGCGGGCCCCAGTGAACATATAAAGCAAGCGGCTGTAACTCCTGTATCCCGGCCTGTGCTCTTTTACTGCTTCCTGGCGTATCTGCTGCTCCGTCATGCATGTGTCCGTGGAGACCAGACAGTGGCAAACTCGAATGCAGCAACACATCTGTGGCTGTTTGCCAGATTTTTACTCGTCGTGGAAGACACTTCATAAAACCCCAGGAAGACCTCATGGGGGGACCAAATCACGATATGCGTATGTGCTGCATATTGCTTCCTGCTCAGTGCCTGCAATATCCTGGTTTCAATAATTTATTTTGGAATACTGGAGCAGAGGCAACTTCTCAACTGTGGCGCTGGTGTCTCAAATTATGCTGTTTGCCGTTAAACTCAGAATCTGGTTTTGCATTTGGGAGGATGTGCAGTCTTTACCGTGTGTTCACAGCCATTTACGCAAGCCTGGATCCTCTTGGGCTCTAGCATTAAGCAACTGTCTGAGATTGCCATTATCAACCGGGCACCTCAGACCAAAATAAATGAGCAAATGTTTGTGTAGCTATTTTTAAATATATGTAATTTTCTACCTTCAGTTGCAAATAGGGAAAAAAAACTTGAATTGGCTTATTTCCTTAATTTTGGGGAAGCACACTTGTGTACATGAATTGTGATGTTATGACATGGCTGAATAGGTCTACTCCAAGCATAACACAAATATTCAGGTGCATAAACAAAAGGCTGCAGAGTCTCAAGACAGTAACTCATTAACAGGTCGCCTGAACTCCTGTTTCGGGAGCTGAACCGTGGCGGTCTCCGTCTGAACCCGCTATGTGTGCTGTTAGCGTCCCTCAGCGCTCCCCAGCAGGCTGCGCTCCGCAGCTGAGCACCCCCCACACAAAGTGGCACGTTCTCTGCGCTCAACTGCCAGCTTTTACACCCCCGACAACTTCATATTTTCTTCACAATTAAACCTGCCGCTGTCAATTACTGCAAATGAGGAAATACCCCCCCCCCCCCACTAGCTTCTAGTAGCCTACTAGCTTCTGCCTGGTTGCTATAAAAATGGCAAATACATAGCATGTTGCGTGTGTTCCGAACTGCAGAACCAGTCTTTGGGATTGGTAAGAACATTTGGTTTCATTTTCATTTTCACATAAACTTTCTTTGAGTTGTGATGATGGGATTTCTCACATTGTTTTCCCCAAAAGTAATATCCCCAAAAAGAAACATCAGGAGCCAGCGGGAACACCTGCATTAAATAACTTTCGGGTTATATATATATATATATGAAAGATACATTTATCCTGGTTAAACATGGTTTAACTTAGATCATTTTGAGATGCGGCCTTTGTGGTTTGTTTTGAAATACATAACCAATTACACATGGACATCCTGCAGAACAGATGTCTGATATAACTTGGGGGAGAAATAATTATGTACTCCCCAGAAATATGAAATGTAATTAATGTGCACATTAATATAACAGCCTGTGTCAGTATGAGCTTTTTTCCAAATAATCAGTACAGAAAAAACAAATGTGCATAAACACATTCTGAAAAGAGTAATTAAGAAAATACACTGTTATGGTACACTGCTGAAAGCAAATATCACATACACAGTGAACGGTAATAGTGCAATAATGCTACTGCTAATAATAACGTACGGAGCAACAGTACACTAATAAAAGTAACAAACGGCTGGTTATGTGTGAGTGAGTAAATGAGTAGTTATGAGCAGGTCCCTGAAGGAGCAGGTCACACCCGCCCAGGATGCCCCCCCGATTCTGTGCCGTTTGCAGTTGCTGTGACAGCATTAAGTGAATGGCCACACTTTACAGGAAGTGGCTCTTCGTAGAACCTTTATAAGCTCAATAAAAGCCATAACCCTTGCAATAAGGATGCAATAAAGAAAGAGTGCTAAGAAGCATGATTGACACATCATCGTACCTCACACATTCACTGAAAAGCATTTGCCTTAAGCTGGTTATTCTAACGTGATGGAAAACATATTTCTAGGATATTTTACATTGTTAGCAGGAATGCAGGAAATTATTCTTGAATCCAGGGGGCTTCTGTAACTTGTGGGAGACCTTGACTGTATGTCACTCTATGTACAGAAACAAACTCACTCTGCCATTCTGTATGGGTGTACTGTATGCAGGACAGCACCACTCTTTTTTCTTTAAACAACTTTCATTTTTTGTCTTCTGATCCGTACTACTACAAATTTGACCAGGAACTACAGAGCTGTGCTGAATTTCATTTTCAGCGAGTAAAATGTCTTCAGAATGTAGGTGTGTGCTACCTCATCCTTTCTAAATCAGTTCTGTCCGGTTCATTTTGGACACACATATTCAACTTGAAATATGAATTAGGCCATATAAATAACCTAACCACTGGTTGCAATTGTGTATGTGTATAGCCTGGGGGCTTTAATTAAACTGGAAGGGGGCTGTTAAATTATATAATGTGTTGGGTGCTGTTTCATTAATTTTTCTGTTTTGTTTCTAAATGAGGAAGCAAAACACAATGAATGAATCTTCTGTTTGCCTTTGTGCTGTCAAATCTGATTTATTAACAAATGAAAGGGGCTTCAGCAGTCCGAAGAGTTCAAATTGCCATGGTACAAACCACACATACAAAATATCTCTTTCTCTGCTTGCACATGTTCAACGTACACAAAAACGCATACGCATACACTCTACACACACCAGAAAACCAACGGAGGCAAGTCGCTACTGCGCGTTTAATCTTCCTGTGTGGAAGATAGGGTATATAACGTAGTCGCTCTGGCTGTGATGACGGGCCTGTGTGATAAACGGCAACCGTTTCCCTCCTCCGCTGTCCAGGAGCTGTCTGCGGCTCGCGCTATCTCCGCACCTCTGCAGACTGGTCCTTTGGTCTGCCGTGTAAACAGTTCATTCTCTACCAGCCACCGCGGCTCAGAAATGCCGGTTGGATTTTTCATACGTTTTTTTATTAGCCTATTATATTAATCCGCTTGACGTGCCCTAGTCGGAGTTTTGTATTAGCTTTTTTTTTTTTTTTTTTTTTCCTTAAATGCAGGATTTCGCACGTCAGACACATATTTCCTGTTGGTTAAGAGGCGCAAGGAAAACAGTATTTCACTGCGGCTCAGTGCTTTGAACTGGCTACATAGCGCTGTCAGATTAAGCGCGAATATAATCAGACAAAATCCTTTTTTTCTTCTTTGGAACGCCTTTAAAGTTGTGAAATTTTTATTTGCCTTTTAATCTAAAATGTTATTAGCCACGTTTAAAAGGCCAATATTGTGCAGTCCTTTGTGAATGTACTGATAAACTCAATGAAATTCAGAAGAGAAAAAAACTCTTGTCGGAAGCATGACAGTTCAGTAGCTCTCTCTACTCTGATGAGAGTTAGAAATGAATCATGTTTAATTCCTTCTAAAGCCGTGAAAATGTCAGATTCTCTCGAGTTGCAGTTGGCCTGCTAAAATGTTGCCTGTACTGTAAGATGAGCATTCAGGTCAGGTTTTTACTCATTTATTGAAATACATTATAGGAATTTAAAAGTATCGAATATGAAATAAATGTCAATGTTGTACTTTTAATATTGTTGACTGAAGAACCAGTGGCTCTCACACATCCTAGGGAACCACTGCACATGCTGGTTTTTGTAACTATAACTATGTTTTGCAACTAAAACATGGAACATGTTTCAATTAAAAGTGTTCATGGATCTGCTGGACGGTTTTAAAAATCCAATGGCTTCTGAAGAGTTTGGAGCATTTAACATATGTGTTTGACCCATGCCTGAATGGTGGATGTTTGCGTCTCTCAGCACATCTGTGGTAGAGATGGAGCTTTGGGAGAGTTCGTTCCCATCATTGTTCTGCTGATTCTCTTAATGGAAACGGACGTGTTTGATGAAAATGGCCAGTAAAGTCGCCCGGTCGGGGCTTCTAGCAGGATTATATGTCACTCTGAAATGTCTCCCTCAGCTTTTTCAGAGCTGTGGATGCCCGCATTACTGCTAACAGGAAGCCCCCGATATTATATAGCTGGAGTCAAGTAGCTTTTTATTGCCCACGATCTCTGTTGAAAAGAAACTCTGATTTATGTCCATTATATTAAAAGGTCTGGTTAAGTCACACAGGTGTGTGTGCGCATGCATGTGTGTAGGTGTGTCTCATATTCAATGCTGTGGGCATAGTGTAGGTGTGCTGTGGGTATAGTGTGGGCATGGTGTGGGTGTGCTGTGGGAATGGTGTGGGCATGGTGCTCATGTGCTGGGGGCATAGTGTGGGCATGGTGTGGGTGTGCTGTGGGAATGGTGTGGGTGTGCTGTGGGCATAGTGTGGGCATGGTGTGGGTGTGCTGTGGGCATAGTGTGGGTGTGCTGTGGGCATAGTGTGGACATGGTGCGGGTGTGCTGTGGGCATGGTGTGGGCATGGTGTGGGTGTGCTGTGGGAATGGTGTGGGCATGGTGCTCGTGTGCTGTGGGCATAGTGTGGGCATGGTGTGGGTGTGCTGTGGGCATGGTGTGGGTGTGCTGTGGGCATAGTGTGGCCATGGTGCGCCAATGGACTCTGGCCCTGTGTGCCTGCCCTGAGTGTAGGAGAATTAGGATCCGTTGAGACGCTCGGCCTGTAGGTAAAGGAGTGAGATTATTGGTCCACATCACTGCAGCAAGAGCCCCTCTTTCCCCACACAGTGGAAATGCTGCCTCTGTTCTCAGGTTTCTGCACACCAGCCTTAATGAAATGTGCGGCGTGATTAAGAGGGTTGATTAACATCATGTGCAATATGGAGAGGGATTCATTATCCTACAGTATTCTTCAGAGTGGGAGAATGGTGTGGATAAGGACAGAGAGGGAGAGAGGGGGAAGGAAAGAAAGGAAGAGAGCAAAGTGAGGGAGAGCGAAGAGGGCAAGGAGAGAGAAAGGAAATACAATGCATGGGAAGAGAGAGGGATAGAGAAAGACAGCAGAAATGTGTCCGCAGTAACTGTGCCCTCTGAATGGAACATTAACAGCTCAAAAGCTCTGGGGTTCATTATAAAAACGGCGTGAATGCACCAACATCCCTTCTGATTATGCTAGCCATGCTACCGATACCAACACAAGTGTAACAGCGAAGTCGTTACACAAATGCGGCAGGCAAGCGAGAGATTGAATGATAAAGAACATTGAGATGAACCGGCGTGGCATCCCTGTGTTTAATCTCCCAGCATGCTTTGTGTCGCTGATGTTAAGGAAATGACGGTTGCCTGCTGCCATTGGCTGTAGCTGGGGTGGTAGATGCAGGTCCTCTGTCTCTCGGGTCTGTTCTGTGGTTCTGATCGGTTCTGGCCTGCGGCTGGTCTGGGATCTCTGACCGTGAGCGTGGCTCTCTGTCGCCCCCTCCAGGCCTCAGTATCCGTGGCGCCCAGGAGGAGGACCTGCCGGACCCCCAGCTGATGCGGCTGGACAACATGCTGCTGGCGGAGGGCGTGTCCGGCCCTGAGAAAGGGGGCGGGGCCTCTGCGGCCGCCACTGCAGCCGCCGCCGCCGGGGTCGTCGCGGAGAACTCCATCGAGCACTCGGACTACCGCGCCAAGCTCGGCCAGATCCGCCAGATCTACCACACCGAGCTGGAGAAGTACGAGCAGGTGAGGGCCGGGCGTGTCCCTTTCTCACACCTACAGCACCAAATCTGGGGAATTACAAACAACCAAGTGGGGACATTGCAGGTGTCCTAAAACAAACCCTACAAACCTGTCTTATTATACTGAGAAAGGCAGAAGAGGTTATAGACTAAATAATGACACATTTTATTTATAGAGTACTTTTCATAGTGTAATAATCTCATATACACATTATACAGTGGAAGAAAAAAATCTAACCAAGACCATGTTTTTTGTTCTTTCTACAAGAAAATATAGTGCTTCCCTGCTTTTTCTTTTAAATTTGTCACGCTTTATTTAACGTACAAAAAACGAACAACGTTATCTGTCTTCAAATTAATAAGTAAATTTGATCCATAATACCCTGTACTATTTACAATATTTTACCACAGGCCATTATTCCAGAGTTAGCACTGCCCACTTTCCCAGAGTTCTGTGCGGCACAGCAAGAGTGAGAAGGAAATTACTAAATAAATGTTGTATTAGGCCTACACTTATTAACGTTCTAAGTGTCGCCAGTAGTACATTGTTTTTAGGAATAGCCTTCATGTAGATAGTTGTTCAGCTGAGTGCCAGTTAGCTCCATGGAGGAGTTTGCTGTGTGGATATGACTCCCCTTGCATTGCGCTTATTGAATAAGACGATATAAGTCCACATTATTGCAACTGTAAATAACAGTGGTGAAAGTCTATCTTAAATTCATAGCATTATCAAAGGTTCTCTGCAAAGCACTCTCTCCGATTGATAACCAGAAAAACACCGCAAGATGTCATTAAGTAAGATTTACAAACGGACCGCAGATATATGGCTTCTTTACCCACTTGGGGCCTCTTTAATCCTTCATTTGCTTTAAGATTTAGTCCCCCCCCTCTCTCTCTCTCTCTGCCCCCGTCAGTAGATTCAGGCTCCAGCTGCTGAAATGTAAAAATCCCATTTATAGAGCCCTAAGTTCCCCTAAACTAGGGCATAAAATAAGCCTCTTATGATATAATAGTATGCAAAAAAAAAACACTGAACCAGAGGAGGACAGGGTCTGTCCTCCCAACAAGCTTTTTCCACTGCCACTGTCACACTTGTGTTTGTTTTTGGGTATAAAGTCATGATTGCATATGTAAAATGCCCTATATAACTACGTTTAGATTTGACTTGGTCACATATGCACAGGCAGATCATGGTGGCAGGTTGCGTGAGATTGAAACTGTTTACCGTCCAATACCTCTCGTTTTCTTTACAATCATTCTGTTCAAAGGGATCAGTTGGCCTACTGTGCCATATAACAGAAATGCAATACTATTAAATCGACTGAGCAGTCCATTTAAAAATAAGTTGTCATAACCCAGTTAAAAAGAAACAGTTGACTTCCTCAAACCATTTTGAGCAAACTGAACTTTTTTTTTGTTTTGGCGTGCATTGCTGTCGAAGACCACTTACTGGACCGAACGTTAAGAGGAGAGAGTGGTCAGAACGATTCATTGTTGTGAAGATTTATAAAAGGAGAGCTGAAGTGCTAAATAACAGAAATGAACGCAGGAGGGGATATGCTAACAGTTTGCCTCAGCTTTGCATTGACTCCTGACGTCTGTCTTCGGGCGAAGGCGGGGTTGACCTGATTCTAATCATCTAAATGTGAATACTCAACGAATTTCGCTTCAGAGTAATGAGCAAAATGTACTCCTCGTAACTGATGTGCTAATTAATCATTAGCGAACTACCGATTTAACGGAAAGCTGTCACCCGGCGTTGGGCGGCAGCCAAAAGCCCCGAGCTGCCATTTGTGTTCGAGGCGGACCGCTTATCGAGTCGCTGAAATGTCCGTCTGTCGAGCCAATACCGGGCTTTGCGTTTCCGCAGCAGGAAGACAAAAAGCCGGAGAGAAACAGGGGTGAGCGGAAAAGATGGAGAGGGAGGAAAAGAATGCAGTCAGCGCACTCTCCGAATTTATCTCCACGCCAGTGAATTCATCCAGGTCACACCTGGTCTGCAGAACTGCTGATCATCTGATAGAGCTGCAGAGAACAGAAGCTCCCCCTGTTTCAAGGAGCCCTGCCTCACCTCTCAGTTATGATCATGGCAATATGTGTTGGACTGAGAACTTCTGTAGTCAGTAACTCCACTAACTGCGTTTCTTTAGGGTACATTATTCGTTTAAGAGATGCCATTTTTCAAGGGAACTCACGTGGCTTCCTTTTATTTCTTATTTTAGACATACCATCCAGTTGTGCAGCTGGTTGTTTGTTAAATGAAACAATTCAGATCAAGATTTCTCAAGAGCTGTATAAAACTTGTGCAACCAGCTCCTAAACTGCTGCACTACACTACACATATCAAAGCATTACAGTACCTCACTAAGCAAGGATAGAGCATGTCATTCCCATCTCCTGTCTGACAGGGTGCTATTTCAACCTTCAAAACTGAGCCTGTCGGACTGGGAAATATTTATTTATAGTAACATGAAGAAGTAGAACAAAAACGACAACAAAAAGATCATCATCATCATCACTGGCATTATAGCTAACATCATCATCATCGTCATAGTGAATGGTCCATTAACTCTGGGATGAAGAGGATGGTTTCTGCTCCTCGTTGGTGCTTCAGAGTCCTCCAGGCTCTGATGTGCCTGTCCCATGTTTCCCTGCTCTCTCTAGGCCTGTAACGAGTTCACCACGCACGTGATGAACCTGCTGAGGGAGCAGTCTCGAACCCGGCCCATCTCGCCCAAGGAGATCGAGCGCATGGTGGGCATCATCCACCGCAAGTTCAGCTCCATCCAGATGCAGCTCAAGCAGAGCACCTGCGAGGCCGTCATGATCCTGCGCTCCCGCTTCCTCGACGCCAGGTGTGTGTGTGTGTGTGTGTGTGTGTGTATGCATGCGTGTCTGTGTGTGCCTGTGTGTGTGTGTGTGTGTGTGTGTGCATGCATGTGTGTCTGTCTGTGTGTGTGTGTGTGTGTGTGCATGCATGTGTGTCTGTGTGTGTGTGTGTGTGTGTGTGTGTATGCATGCATGTGAGTCTGTCTGTGTGTGTGTGTGTGTGCCTGTGTGTGTGTGTGTGTGTGTGTGCATGCATGCGTGTCTGTGTGTGTGTGTGTCTTTCTGTGTGTGTGTGTATGCATGCATGTGTGTCTGTCTATGTGTGTGTGTGTGTGTGTGTGTGCATGCATGTGTGTCTGTCTGTGTTTGTGAGTGTGCGCGCGTGTGCGCAGACATTTACTGCCGTGTTTCCCTGTAGGGGCGATAAAATATAATAAAAGGGGCATCAAAATATAATTTCTTCAATTGGGTGAATTTAAATCAAACTAACTCTGAAGATTTCTTTAATGACAAGGTGATAAAGTTCTTATTTTATGAAAGTAAATTTAGAGGGCTGTTGAGTCACATTCTGCTAAAGGACTGTTTCTGAATATCTGCAACCCTGAAGGACCATAAGTGTCTGCCAATGCTGGTGTGTAACCCTGCCCATGCCTGTGCAACCCGTCTCACTGCTCAAAAGCACCTGGTCTGCTTCATTTAGCACCTGCACCTGTGCACCTGCCTGCACAAATGAAACAACATTTCAGTTTTGAGGAAAATCTGTTTGTAAAAAAATAAAGGTTCTTTGGTCAATCCAGTCTTTTTTGTGTTGTTTGTTTTCCAGGCGAAAAAGGCGAAACTTCAGCAAGCAGGCAACAGAAGTTTTGAATGAGTATTTCTACTCCCACCTGTCTAACCCCTACCCCAGTGAGGAAGCCAAAGAGGAGCTGGCCAAGAAGTGCAGCATCACCATGTCCCAGGTGAGTGTTTTACAACTGCCCTCCATTTATGACCCCCTCTGCCCCTATAACCCCCACATCCCTTATTACCCCCTCTGCCCCTATAACCCCCACATCCCTTATTACCCCCTCTGCCCCTATAACCCCCACATCCCTTATTACCCCCTCTGCCCCTATAACCCCCACATCCTTATTACCCCTCTACCCCTATAACCCCCGCATGCCTTATTACCCCTCTACCCCTATAACCCCCAATCCCTTATTCCCCTCTGCCCCTATAACCCCCACATCCCTTATTACCCCCTCTACCCCTATAACCCCCGCATCCCTTATTACCCCCTCTGCCCCTATAACCCCCACATGCCTTATTACCCCCTCTGCCCCTATAACCCCTGCATCCCTTATGACCCCCTCTGCCCCTATAACCCCTGCATCCCTTATGACCCCCTCTGCCCCTATAACCCCTGCATCCCTTATGACCCCCTCTGCCCCCTCCCTCTGCACCTATAACCCCGCATCCCTTATTACCCCTCCCTCTGCACCTGTAACCCCCGCATCCCTTATGACCCCCCTGCCCCTATAACCCCCGCATCCCTTCTGACCCATCCCTCTGCCCCTGTAACCCTGTTATCCTTCTGCATGCCTCTACCCCTCCATTTCTCTTTCCTCACTGCTGCCAGCCCATAGGTGGCGCCACATGCCTTGTGGGGCATCGGTGGGGTGGTTCCTGCTTGAGATGGGGGAGTATGTTGTGGAATTTTGAGGTTGTGTTCTTGGTTAAGTGAGGGTGAGAGACAAGGCTAAGTAGGACTGTAGCACTTTTAGGTAGTCTGGTGTTTGGTCCTAATCCATGCAGCTGTTTGGCTCCCACCCCACACACCAGTCGTCCCCCCTCTCCTCATTCCCATCATCCATACGTCTCCATGGTTGTCAAAACAGCTGTCCCACCATGGACCGCTATCCTAACAAAGCACCATGGATTTTTTGGGGGGTACTGTATTGTGGAAGGTGGCAGATGTCGGAAGATAGTTTTTTCTGGGCATGGTCATGGTGACTCAGTCTCTGTAAAAGATGTTCTTTTTTGCCCTTAGGGGGCGAGAACCACCTTCACTGTGTCACAGGTATGTCACAATTTCTCTCTCACACACCCACACACATGCATGTGCACACACACACACACACACACATGCACGCAAGCACACACACACACGTACACATACAAACACACATACTCAGACACATGCACGCACACACGCACTCACACATACACACATGTACACACATGCAGACAGACACGCACAGACACAAAGACACACACGCACAAAATGTACAGTTTATCCATTTGGCAGTTTAACGCCACTAGAGCTACAGATAGCAAAATTACTATCAAATAATTGCCACCATCAAGGTGATGCCATGGCTCAAGACCTGCAAGATAAAGGCAGAGAAGGGTTAGATTTTCATTTATTAAAAACTTTGCAGTATGAAAGGGTGGGTTTTTAGGCGGAAACAAGCTAAGATTTGGCCTTTGTGGCTGTTTGGGGAAGGACATTCCACCATCAGCAAATGAGAACAGAGAGGAGCTGGGTTGGGAGGAGCAGCTGCCAGGTGCTCAAAGACATGGGACAGCTAACTGGTTGCTGAAGGATGCTGAATGGAGAGGCTCAGATGGACAGTATGGTGTAATCACTCTCTGAAGATAAGAAGATGCAATATTATTCACAGGTTGGTATGCCAGAGTGAGTGGTTTGAAATTAAATGCGGGGCACTCAAGCTACAGTGTCAGCCAGGCATGCAGAGGCCTGAACTTGTTCTGAACCCTGATGTTCGAGGGAGAAAATGAGGAAAAGAGCGTCGTCATCGTAGCAGTATGACGTGCCTTGAGGTAAATGATTTCGTGTAAAGTGAGAAGAGGAGAGGACCGAGCACTGAGCCCTGTGGGACACCAGTGAAGAAGTGCGGTGGGGTGAGAACAGATCCCCTCCAGCCCACCTGGTAGGATTGGTCAGCAAGATATGAATGAAACCATGTGAGGGTGAAGCCTAAGATATCACCACATGAGGTGTGGGAAGAATCCGGTGGTTGACTTTTGTCGAATGCAGCTGACTGTTCAAGAAGGATGAGAACAAGGCTGTGTGACCTGGCTCTGAGTGGAGCGTGATTGCGTACACATGCATGCGCATGCATGCACAGCTGACAGCTTTGCCGTCAGTAGAAGATCATATCGTTCATGGAAGGTGGATGAGCAGCCTGTTTTTCCAGCAGAAATCAAGGGACCTTTTTGAGACCTCAGCCTCAAATATTTTGAACATTTATAGAATGGAATAAAACTGGCTGAAAATGTTGAAATAGATCAGCCTATTAATACCTATTAATATTATTAGGGTTTATGATATTCTGAACTACATCCAAAAATAACAATCCGTGTTTCTTTCAAGAACTGGCTTACAAGTGAATATCTCTTGTGAATTTGTATGTAAAAAATCATTTTTGTTCAAAACAGTTCCACGTTTTCCTTCATTAAATCAAATACTTCATAAACATTATTTTTGTTGTTCTGTCACATGAATATGTGCTGTCCTTTCTGTCCATTCTTGAGAATAAACTATCAGTTAAATATCTATTACTTTGTTTTGCTCACAAACAAAGAGCACTGTTTTTGGTGTGTTTGTTTATTGGGTATACAAAAACAATGAATTACATACTTGAGCATGTCTTGAGCATCCCTCATATTGAATAATGCAGGCGTGTGATGCTCGGAGGGGGAGGAGAGCAGAGATGGCTGCTCGGATGCTTTAATGTCAGAGGTCAGAGGTTCAGACAAGCTTCTCCAAAAGCCTTTGAGGGACAGGGACAGCCTCAGCTCCGGGCAGCACAGCTGAGGCAGATTGTTCAGCCCCGTTGTTGTTTGTAGCCCTTTTTTTAGGCCTATTATATTGCCTGCTAATTGGCTTGAACTGTGCACCCACAATTTGTGGGTTGCTGCTAATTATTTGTCTGTAACTGTAGAACTCCAGTGTGCTGATGTAGCTACTGGCACCCGTATTTGTTTGTTTGCACTGTGTTGGTGTGAACTCTCACCTGTCAATTCATATTTTACCTCGTTAAAATGCTGTGAAGTTGATAATTCCTTCGCAGGGGGCATTCCTGCCATTGTTTCTCATTGCAGGGGAGAGACAGTCTCCGAGCCCCGCTTGTTCACAGTTTGAATGAATGTAACTTTCTTTTATCAAGGCTGTTGTGCATTTAGCAGAACAGTAACTGGAGGTAAATGTGTGGTATTGCAGTGCACCTGGCACCACTGAGATGAACTCTGGTGCTTCGTTTAAAATGGAGCCTGAAGTAGGCTGTGGTTCCCAATCAATGGGACGGAATGCCCGATGGGCTGTGGAATTGGTTTGAAAATTGTGAAATTGGGTGTATGTATATAAATGCATTTCATTTTACGTTCACTATAGTTATAGTATATAGTACGTGAGACGTGTAATTTAAAATTGCACCGCAATAGTTAGAGCAAGGAAGCCTAAAAAAGCCTAAAAAGTCTGAGGTTACAGTGTATGTATACCTGTTTTGACATAGTATATGTTAACATTTTAATTGCATATGTGTATGTGCATATGCTGCATTATAATAAGGGGTGTGCCATCGAAAATATATTTACTTGTCAAGTTTGTTACAGGCTCAGAAAGTTTGGGAACCCCTGGTTTACGGGTCTCCATAGCTGCCATTAACAGAGAATGTCCTCACTGTCTAGTTTTTATCAGTCATGAACACAACACTGATTAGTGACCCTTTATGACATCACAGAGGCCAGAGTCTCCCGTCATGAGTTTGGCTGTCACCACAGATTCTCTAGACTAGACTGGATGGTCTGGCTTCTGTGACTTGCTGAATGGGTTCTTGTGAATCAAGAAGGCCTTGCCGTTATGCAACCTATTTATGATGTCACAAAGGCCAGACAGCCCAGTTGTGAGTCCACTTTTGACACAGATTTGTTAGACAAACCAGCTAATGAGCACTGTATTCTCTAACATTGAAAGTTATGAAACACTTTACCGTATGCCTTTTAGAGGATGTGGCACATAGTCCCTCAGGGATTTTAACCCATGATCTTATGGTAACTAGTGTATTTCTGGTTATAATTTTCTTACCAGTAGTCTAGTGTTGCTTGATTGTTTGGCTATAGTGTGTATGTGTTTGAGGAAGAGGCTGGTTGAAGTGAACCTGGGATGTGTTGCAGTGAGTGCATTTATAGTACTGTTGTGAACCTACCAGTCTGTGGGCTGAGCTGAGCTGAGCTTGCAACACCATACAGTGGTGAAGTGCTGTAATTACAGTGGAGAGGAATATTCATGTTGCACCATGGTTGGTCCAATGAGGTCCTCTGCCCCTTTTCTCAGTGGTTGTTCAAAAACTAGAAACAATTCTGATTGCATTACAGTCTGGTTCAGAATTGTGATCAGCATGGTTCAGGTCTTGTTTCAGGAGCCAAGTTCCAAACCAAAGAGGTCAATTTCTGCGCCTAGCCCAGGACTAGCAATTTAAGGAAAATCTGTGTTTTCGCGGCAGCTCTTGGCAACTGACCACTGCACTACCTTTAATACAATCTTATCATTATACTGCAGGGGTCTTCACTCTTATCTGAAAATGGCTTGTGTTGGTGCAGGTTTTTGTATTAGCCCAGCAATAAGACACCTGATTCTACTTATTAAGGTCTTGATTGAAGACTGTGATTTGTTAATTTCTTCAATCAGGTGTCGTAGTGCTGGGCTAAAACAAAAACTTGCACCCACACCGACCCTTTTCGGATAAGACTGCAGACCCCTGTTATACTGCCTATACTGGCATGGACAGTCTGAGTGACCTAAGAGGTGCATATATGTTTCACCCTTTTACGTAAACAGCAGTGTTTGTGTTGAGTCCCCCATTCCCAGCTGTACTCATATCACACATGTCGCATTGGCATGCACGCGTGTGCGGTGGTTACATATTACCATCATATGTCCAGCTTCTGTTACAAATCTGTCAGTAAAACCTCCATAATTAGCTTCAGCAGTCTGGAGCTGCCAGCTTGTCTCACCAATAGCTGGGCATCGACACTTGCATTTATTTTTATTCCGACCTAATTTACTGAAATCCGCCGTTTCTATTATTATCTACCCGGAGGTTTAAGATTACCATCTCACAGCGTGTTTGAGATGAGACATCTTCTATTTCGATGCCAAAGAAACCGCACGTAATTCATGTATTCTCAGAGGTCACGTGATCCAAACGGTAGGATCACAGCTGAGAGCCGAACGCCCCTGCCGCCGTCCCCGTGCATCCTGTCAGTAACTTTAAGCGCTCCTGTCAGGGATTCGGGCTCTGTCCCACGCCCCGTTCCGCAGGAGCGCTGGTGTGACGGGCTGTACCTGCGAGGTCCCGCGCTGACTGACAGCCGCGTGCGGAGGACGCAGGGGGCGCTGCGACACGTAGCCTTCACATCCGCGCCCGCGTCTGACAGGGAAAAACCACAACCGAAGAAAATGCTCTTTTCGGTTTGTTTGATGTATATTTAGACGGCTAACACGCTGCTGTGCTGCGAGGTGTTTTCTTGCGTGTATCTGAATATTTCCTAGAATGTGAAGGCGTAAGGCATCCAGACTGATATCTACAGCATGTCAAAATTAAAAAGGAAGCATATATACCCAGTATATGTTTTTTTGTAGTAACAGAAAATGTCTCTTGACTTGTCTAATCACCTGGATAGAATGGCTCTGTATTTATTTATTTTTCTACAGGATATACGATTATATTTACAGGATACATATTTTTAAAGATATATTCTGTGTACATTCAGTTTCAATTGTTATATTTATACTGTACTGTGCTATGATTACTGGTATAACCCATAATGAACAATATCAGGATATCATAAATACATTGAAAGGAATTATATTATAAACTGAAAATCTGGTTGGTAATTGTGGTGTGTGTGTGTTTTCTGTATTTTGAAAACACACGTTCTGAGGATTGCCAACGACCATTTCACCCTGTACCCTTCTCATGTAAAACTGCTGAAGCTAAGCAGCCATACTGCCCTGTACCATTCTCATGTAAAACTGCTGAAGCTAAGCAGCCATACCGCCCTGTACCATTCTCATGTAGAACTGCTGAAGCTAAGCAGCCATACTGCCCTGTACCATTCTCATGTAAAACTGCTGAAGCTAAGCAGCCATACTGCCCTGTACCCTTCTCATGTAAAACTGCTGAAGCTAAGCAGCCATACTGCCCTGTACCATTCTCATGTAAAACTGCTGAAGCTAAGCAGCCATACCGCCCTGTACCATTCTCATGTAAAACTGCTGAAGCTAAGCAGCCATACTGCCCTGTACCATTCTCATGTAAAACTGCTGAAGCTAAGCAGCCATACCGCCCTGTATCCTTCTCATGTAAAACTTCTGAAGCTAAGCAGCCATATTGCCCTGTACCCTTCTCATGTAAAACTGCTGAAGCTAAGCAGCCATATTGCCCTGTACCATTCTCATGTAGAACTGCTGAAGCTAAGCAGCCATACTGCCCTGTACCCTTCTCATGTAGAACTGCTGAAGCTAAGCAGCCATACTGCCCTGTACCTTTCTCATGTAAAACTGCTGAAGTTAAGCAGTCATACTGCCCTTCTCTTGTCAAATGGCTGAAGCAGCATGTTGGCCAATCACAAATACTGTTTTATTAGTCACGGTTCTTTGGGGATGTCACTGCCAAAGATGGAGCAGCCCCCTGCAAAAGATGTGAATATCGAAACAGTGACACTACATGCAACATCATGTCTCCTTTCATGTCTGATTCCTTCACTTCTTTCTTTGCTCCTCCCTTTGCCCCCCCCCCCCCCCCAAACCCTGTGCCAGGTGTCTAACTGGTTTGGTAACAAGAGGATCCGGTACAAGAAGAACATCGGAAAGTTCCAGGAGGAAGCCAACCTCTACGCCGCCAAAACAGCAGTGACTGCTGCTCATGCAGTGGCTGCAGCAGTACAGAACAGCCAGACCAACTCCCCTGCCACACCCAATTCCGGTAGGCCTGCCCACACCGCTCTTACGTGTATGCACAGACTCACACACCATGGAATAAATGCATACCTCCCTGGAAGAAATATATGTTATGTGCGCACACATACCACTAAAACATCATTAAATCACACACTTTTTTATTTTCTGCGTTGTCATGTGATCAGCCATTTCGTGTTTATCCCTGTGATCGGCCATTGTCTGCGTGATCATCCATTTCCTGTGCTGTCCTAGTGATCTGCCATTTCCTCTGCTTCCCATATGATGAGCCATTTCCTGTGCTGTCATCTCGCTTGCAGGGTTCCAGATGAAGGATGAGGACTTTCAGTTGGACTCCACAGACAGCAAAAGCAACCTCTTATCCAGCATGTTCACAGGTAAGCAGTCTCCCTCTAACCTTTGCCACAGCTTATCCGTCTTTTAAATCTCCGTTTATTTGTTACACCCTTTCTTAATTTAGGAGGCAACCAACAACCAGCAGAACAACATCAACAGTGATAAGTGGATTAATTCTGGCTATAAGTCGGGTCACCCTTGTAGGTCTCCAGAAAGTAGCAATCTCCATTTCATACCAATGAAGTGATCTCACAACTGTTATTATCCGTGTTGGGGGAATGAAAGCTTTGAGGCCTGTTCTCCCATTGGCTGGCTGGTCTGATGGGTGTGGCCACCCTCTCCCGCTGTCTTCCCTTCCAGGTGCGTACCCCACAGCATGCTTTCAGCCGGATGGCAGGATACAGTGACAGCCTGCAGGGGGCGCTATTCTGTGTGGTCCACACAACTCAAATGTGAGTTTGACTATGATCATTATTGATATTCATCCATGTGAATATAGTTTATATTGTTTCTTAATTCCAGTTAAACAAAAAAAGAAGAGCTGACATTTGCATTAGTGTTGTATATGAGCATCAGTGAAGTTGTTTTACCATGCAACTGCTGTTGTTATTGCTCAGTTGCTTGTTTTCTCTTGTTATACCTTTATCTGATTTTATGTCTTTGTGTTTGTCTTAATTGTAAAAAAAAAAAAGTTATACTACAGATAATTGAGAGGCTAAAATGTAATTTTCGGAGCTGTTGGAAAAATGAGCAGCCTATTCCACACCCTGCCAATATCCCCCTCATCACCGGGATTAATAGCTGGGCTGATCTCCTGGGCTCACAGCGCCTCCTGAAACCCATTCAGCGGGGGCGCCTGCGTGATTGAGCTACTTCTAGCCGGAGCAAGCGCGTGACAGGAGGGATAAAGCACAGACCTGGCAACGCCTGCCTTCCCTACCATCAAAGGATAGAAATATCAGCTCGTACGAACTCACACTAGGCGAGAGAGAGAGAGAGAAAGAGAGCGAGAGAGAGATGTAAATGAAAACACCCCGGCAGATTTTCATTTTACGGGCGTTTTCATTATTGCAGACCGTGAACGAGGCTGACTTTGAGAAAGGGGGCCTTTAGTCGCGTATCCGCGTTTTCGATTAACGGCTTTGGGGAGCTTCGGAGGATCGGCTGTACCCTCGTCTGCGGTGATGAAATATGAAACGGAGGCTGCCTGTGGTCTGTAACAGACACGCAGGAGTCCGATAAGACTCTTTCATATACGGCAGAGCGCAATCTGAACCTGCCGGGGGAAAGATTAAATGTATTAGAGAGAAATACATAAATACATATAGCGAGAAATGTCTATGTACCGAGAAATATAAAGAGATATGGGGAAGAGAGAAACTGAGCAAAATAAAAATATTCAAATAGAGATAAAAGGCATGGCTTATAACATTTCCATGTTATGATCTGTTGGCATTTGCGATGCTCCTCGCTAATGGGTATGAAATCGGTTTTTGCACGTGTGTGCATCATGAACACATCTAAATGTTACGCATTTTATGTTGCTGCGGTTTGTTGATCTGTAGCGAATTTCTGTGCTCTGGCAGAGTTTACTTCTTTCTTAAGTCTTTTTTGTGTTTGACTGAATTCAAGCAGACAAAAAAAACAGGAAAAGATAAGGAGAGATAAGCAATAAAAAAAGAGCAGGACAGAAGGAAGGAGAACGTGACAGAAAGAGAATCTGAATCCTTCCTTCCGATAAAATCAGAAAATGGGATATATATGTGTCTTGGCTGTCTCACATGGCTCAGATACCCATAATGCCTTGTGCGGTTTCCCTTTCTCACAAAAACATTCTCCCGTCTTAGTGGAGGGATACTTTACAACCCTTTTATTTTTTCATTTTAGAACGTCTCATTCCCTTCATCCATTTTCCCCCAAAAAATATTCTCATTCCATGTTTTATATCCAGACACGGGCTGCTTTTTCAATAGTTTGCTAATTTCAAAGAAATGTAAATATTATTAGTAACATTAACAATGTCAGATTTTAAATCGGTGATGTTTAACTTATGTATGCTAAAGAGTGAATGAAGGCAGTGCGCACAGATGACAGTGTAGATACATCAGCTATATTTCACCATAGATGGTGATTGCTTTGATCATGAATAAATGAATCATTTTGTGATATTAAAATAAAAAAAATGGTGTGATACTGAAATGTTGAAATAATGAAATGAGTTTAAGATATATTAAAACACAACGCCTGATGAGAATATGTTATGTACTGCCAATTCATGTATTGTCACTATGCATAATTAGAAGTGTAATGTTGAATTAATTATTCATAAAATTTTACGTGATGCTGTATACTGGAACCGCACTTAAGGAAAACACGCAAATAAATGGCCTGTTATATGCAATACATCTTGATATCCATATGTCAAAAATATTATGTTTTAAGTGAGAAATATATTGATAAAATGTGTTTTTCTCCCCTGTAGGAGGTGATGGTTAGAGATAGATCCTTCCTTTAAACACCTTTCTCAGTTCTCTGATGTGGTGCTGTAAATGGAGAGGTTTATGTGGGGTTTACCCATAAAATGAAGATGGGAGCGTAGAGCATCACAAACCCTACAATAGGCTGGAGCTCCTGTAATTTCACTTGTCTGACCGAATCGTGACTTGGCATTCTGCGGAAAGAGGCTTTTATCGGTTCAGATCAAGTGAGCTGCACCCCGTTTGCAGTTTAATAATACTCATTCTCCCATCAGCCCCTTCTCTGCTGACCAGGGCTGAGATTTAGGACCACTGACCTGGGATCAGGCGTCCCAATTTCATGTCCTAACCTAATTCGTTATGAGCAAACGGGCAAAGCTGATCACAGACCAGTGCTCCTCCTCAGATGCTTGATGAATACAAGCCCAGGTTTGGACTACTAGAAAGTCATTGTTAAAGGGTTCACTGGCTCTGAGAATTTACCATGGACGTCAGCCATGAAATGGCCCTCAGAAAACACTGTGACAGTGTTGATATCACAGAAATCCAAAGGCTACAGATGTGTTGGGTTGTCTGTGAGCGAACAAGGATTGGCTCCAAGTGATCACATTGATTAAATTGTGTATTTAATGGATTCAGCAAACAATAAACGGATAAACAAATAAGTGGGAAAATGAGAACATACAAGACAAGAAAGCACCACGTTATTAGGGTTCCACCAATATGGTGTCACTTTGGTTTTTATTACGTTAATTTTTTTTTTTACAGAGTTTAACCCAGGTCGGCTGATCATGTTCTCATATTACTCGATATCTGTAGAAATGTCTAAATTGCTCTTTTGTTGTGAAGAATGAACGATGATGATCTCTGCGTGAGATGTGTATGCTGTAGCTTCAATTCACTGTTTTTTCTGTCCTTTGTCTCCTTAGGCTAGCAGCGGTGTGGCATGGCACAACCAATCAGACGCTGCAGAAGGAGGCGGGAGCACCAATACCTCAGAACATCTTCTTCCCTGTGGCATTCTCTCCCCAAGCAGTAGGGCACTGACTAGCATTTACTGACCAATCAGGGAAGCCACATCTTTAGCATAGTATCCCCTTCTGACTCTGGAACCTTGACCCTGTCCTATAGCGCTTATCCACCCCTTTGGACCCTGCTGTTTCTGGAACTTTCCGTGGAGGGACCTCATTCCGCCTCCGTTGCCGCTTTCTCCTGAACCCTGCATATTTTTTCAGAAAGGCACTTTTTTTATACATGTACCTAAATGGATATAAAGGTGTACATCTCTATATTGGTATATGAAACTGTCAGGACTGGCTCTGGTTTTCATTTTGAAGGTGTCATTCGTGTAGATTATTCGATGAAAATCTGTGACAAAGAGAAATATCCATCGCAGAGGCCCTGGCCCTGAAGCACTTGTCCTTCCATTGGATTAACGCTCTGTCGTGTCAACCTTTTTTGACAAAAAATCCTCACATTCTCTGGTTATAAAATAACTGTATGGTCCTACTCACCTTGTTCTATGGGTCAGGGGCCTGCAACACTGGTCCTGAAGAGCTGAGAGGTCTGCTGGTTTATGTTTTATTAAGTTTTTATTTAACTGATTAATTAAAGCAGCTGATTACATCATTTTGACCCAGCTCATTTCCTTTCTTGGGCTTTAATTGGTTTCTGATTTTAAAGTGACAACAAAATCCAGCAGACCATGTGGCTCTCTGGCACATTGACTTGGGATCCATTCTTTAAACAATATGTTACATACCGTTACTGTTATTTCACACCTGGTTTGATTGCTACATATGTACTGGGAATGGCTAGTTTATTTACCCAAGTGGTTTTAAGAGTTGTTATTTTAACTAGCACCTGCTTTTCGGAAAATATCAGTGCACAAGGACAGCTTCCTGATACTCTGTGATAGTTTGTGCATTTAGAGCACTACAATATTACTATTACTGGCAGCTTTGATAAACATGTATCAAATGACTTTTTTTATATATGCCTTGTAGTCACTGGTTTGCAGTATGTCAGACTCACTTAGGTCCTTGAGAAATCCTTCTGAATTCAGCTTGACTTGACTCCGCACATTACATGAAATAATCTTTTTCATGTTACGTTTCAGTTTCAGTTATATTATTGTCAAAAGATAAAAATAGTAATAAATATTAGTAAAAAGAAGTAATGATTTTACTTTGTCCTCTTGTTGACTGAAGACACAGATCTCACTTGGCTCTTGTATGAAATGCAGCTTAAGAGTAAATATCCCCCCAATCAAAACACCCCTTTATTACCTCATGCAGTAATATTATAAACCAATAGAATTTCAACATGACCTATATCCTGGAGTGCTCACTTTTTCTAGCTACCTCTAAACAATATCACTACCCTTATTTTTTTGTATCAGTTAAATTTTTTATTTTTCTTTAGCTTTATTTTTTGGCATCTTATAAGCTGTTTTGTGTATACTTTCATATAATCTAATGTATATTTGAATCCTTTTTCATGAGAATTATTGCGATTTTTAAATGAAAAACAAGACCGCGGTGAAAAGGGAGGGCTGTATTTGCCGTAGGTACAGAGGAAAGAGAGGAAGATATTGGTCATAAAACACTAAACAGTAAAAACTGTTGTAAATATCAATGAATGTTTGCCGAACTTGTAACTAATCCATAGAAATCTGTTAATGGAGAGAGATGCATAGTCAGTTTCAGCATTTGGAACTGTATATTTCAGGCCCTGTCTGACGGGGAGAGAGATCTCTTGCTTCTTTTTTGTATTGTATGCAATTCTCAAATTTATTAAGTCCTAAGAAGATGGTTTGTGAAAGTGATTCTAATGTATTAAAAACAGTTTTTAAGTTTGTTTCTAAGCGGACTACACCCTGGACTGAGAAGTCTTCCTTGTGGTACAGTAGCTATGTGCAGTTTCCAACATGAATAAATAATGTTTTTTTTTTCATGATAGGTGCATATTCCTTTCGAAAGGCTTCAGCTGTGCACTCAAATCCGTGTTAGCCTGTAAGATTGCTCAACATGTGCTGTGTTCAGAAGTTTTTCTGTAAATGTACACTGTGCTGTCCTTTGGCATGAACCCTGATGAAGGCTGTGCGCCACTTCAGGCCCAACTGCCAGTTTTTTGCCACTTGTGGGTGAGGCTGTCGCTGTCCGTGGTCCTGAAAATAACCTCAGGCTTTTGACAGGGGTTTAGAGTGAAGGATCAGCCCTCTCTGTACATTTTACCCATACCCAGCCTGACTGGCATCCAACCAAGCAGCACTGGCTGACATTCGCGAGCATTATCAAACTTTATCCAGGTCAGCGAATAAAGTCTGTGAATTACCAGTCTGAAAAGCCCGTGTGCAGCTAACAAAAATAGCTGTTAAAGGGGGATGGCCTGTGGGAAGAGTGAACGGGTAAGTTGACATTGGCTATTATAATTTACTTTCATGAAGAGATGATATTCATGTAAGATCAGGACTCAGTGGGAGGGTGTCTGTACACCCTCTGCCAGGAATGGAGTGCTGATGAAATATGGCTGACCTATCAGACGCCTGTGATTCCACGGTCTCACTCTGGTGAGCTGCCTTTTCGTACTGGTCACTGGTTATCCATTAAATATGGAAATTTCATTTAGCCAGCCAATTAGAGTGAGCCATGCTCTGTGAGTTCAGCTGAGGATAGATACTATTCGTTTAAGTGAGCCACACAGGATGCACCGTGCATTGAGAAACGCGTGTTCTACTTCAAATCTAATAACATATGAGCATAATGGTCCTTCACTTCAGTGTACAAATATCAACAGGGACAAGAGCTAAATGCAAACAGGAAGGCTTGTATTCATTTCTCCTTTCCTCTAATGGGGAAGCGTGATTATGCTGTAAAATAAAGGACGACAGACATACATTTACATAAGTACCCATTCACACACACACACTAATGCACGTCAAAACACTGCGGTTGCTGCACCAGGATTAAAATTTTGGCTGGGTTCGTTAATTGCAGAAAAAAGGCTAACTGTTTGCAAGCCCCAAGTCCTTTATTTCATTTACAGTAGGTGTTATGGCTCTATTGTGCCAAATATGCACCATTTGCCATTATTGTGCTGCTTTTGTCATAAGCAGCTGATCCGCGTTCTAAACCATAGACACCTGCGTTCTACACAGCTTTAAAGCTGATGTGTGGATATAGCAATATAGAACACTGGGTAAAAAACGAATGGTTTCTGCGCAACGTAACACTGCAGAGCCATTCCAGGTTAACTGTAGCAATTCTGAAGCCTGCAAAAGAACAAATGCAGCTTTATTTAATTAGCCCAGGATTCCCAATGCAGTCATATGCACCTTGGGATATGCAACTATTCCTTTCTGTTTCAGTCAGCAAAAGAATTTCAAGAAGACCTTTACAATACAGATACGTTATTGGTCCTTTAGGAAGAGGAGTACAATAACTCAAGGGTTAATTAAAGACATTCTTGCATGATAACGCATGCCATTAATTATGGAAATTCCTAATTATGTTAGCTATCTGCCGGATCAGACCTGGCACCAATTAAATAAATGGAAGATACCGTTCATGAGGACAGAGGTCATATGCTGAGAAATATCAAACGTAATCTTCTGCCAGGCTTGATGTATTTCCCGTTTCTATGTTCAAAGGGCCATGTTGGATTGCAATAGAGGAATAGTTTGAGCATTAACATTTTCAACATTTTGTCATTGCTTTTCTGTGCCCCTTCCAAATTGAATAGCTTTGACTTAAAGCCAATTTAACAATAAACAAAATTGATGGTGGCAAAAGGAGAAAGACAAAAATGTTTTGCTGTTAGCGTGGCCATTTTTGTGTTTCATTTTTCATGTTACATTGCGCCACAAAGCTCCAATTCTCTCTCTTTGCAAATTCTGGATGTGAAAGGGGGAAAAATTGTTTAAAACTTTTTGGTGTGTGTGTGCAGTTGTCCCTCAAGGAAATTAAGAGTTCAGCTAATTTTCTACAACTTTGAACTGACTTAAGTTACATTAAGTGTATTGATACGCTGTAAAAATGTCTGTGAATTTTACAGTGAAAGTCGAAAATAGTGAAGATCCAGATAATAAACGACTGGAATGTAAGTAATTGTATTATTTATGGTGAACCACAGTAATACATTTAACATTTGTTAGATATGCATCCTGATGCCATTTGCTTTACATATTGTTACTGTTATTAATATGATATTATTAATAAGTTATGGCAACCCAGTTGCTAATATTTTACTGTAAAAATTAACCTTTTTTTTTACAGTGTATAGAAAGTATTCTCCTTGCTCCAGCTCACCTGATACTCGCTCTTTGCCGTATTTCCAGTTTAACGACTTTGTGCTTCCTGTCACATTAGGCCCAGCCGCCGCCAGCGGTGTCACAGACCGCAGTGTCACAGACCGCACTCCGTGTTCTCGCGGGGTGGCCATTAATCAGGACAGCTGGAGGCCGCCGCGACACAGACAGGAAATGGAGGCTGGAGCAAATACACCCAGTGTGCTCGGACAAAAAACTGCTGCGTGCTGCTTTTCAACCGCCAGACGGGTTTTTCTGTGCTGTACCGCGTCAGAGTGTGTGCGCACGCGTGTCTGCGTGGTGTGTGTGTTTCAAGAGCACTCCTGATACGGTGACAGTATTGACCAATGGGTTAATATTATTAGAAATCAATCAGTCTTTATTTGGTATTTGACAATCTCATTTTCACCGCGCTTTTACAGAGCGATTCCCCACTGTTAGAACAAGGGGGTGAGAAGCTGATTTGACATCGGGTATAAAACACACACACAACTCCTTCATGCAATAACACACCCGTCTAGGGTCCAGTGGAATGTGTGAATTGCTGATCTGTGCACTTCAGTCTTGATACTTCTGGCCTGTTGGGAGTTCTGGTGTGTGTTGCAGGTGGCATCAGACACGAATCCAGGTGTGTACCTCCTCCAGGTGTGTACCTATTGGACAAAGCGTCAGCACATTCCTCATTTAATTCTTCTGTCTCTCTCTCTAACTTCACACCTTTCAAACGTGTAAACTGGTGCATGTGCAGTAGATTAATCAACATTTGTCCGTAACTTTGACTAACGTGTAAATGCAAGCCTTACATTTTGTCTTCACAAAGTCACTCTGGCAAGTTACGGTTAAGAATCAATGAAATTCACTTGCCAAACCATGTTCGTGATGAATAAAGCTATTCTTGCTTTTCGCTGATTGTCAAAATGAAGGGCAAGTGTTGACTGATTCCCAGCCTGGGTTTTTTTTCTTCTGCACAGCAGTTCCACTGGTCCCAGAGTCCATCCATTAAAAACGCCTGAGATAAATCTAAACTGAATTTCCCCCCTTTGCCTTCACAGAGCATGGTCTTTATGGGCGATACAGATACGGGTCAGAGACCCCTCGCGGACATGCACCTCTGAGCATCTTTTACGGAAGCTGGAGGGGCAAAGGCAGCAGGGTGGACATGAGGAATGGCACTTGGGCCCTGACCCAGACCTGCTCTCAGGGCCCTTATTAACCTGGTCTGGAGAATGTTCTGGAAGGTTAATAGCTTCCAAAGGCAGACCGGTGGGAGGCTGGAAGAGAGAGGACAAAGAGAGGGGTGATCAGGACAGTGTTTTGGCAGTTCAGCACTCTTTGTGCCATGCTAGTCTTGGGAATAAATGGTTGGACAGTCAGGATTTTTTCCCCTGCTTAAATTTATGTCTATATTCAGGCTCTATTAGCATTACAGAAGAGAAAGTTTTGTGTAAAAACAGAAATTAATACAAATTGGACATCAGGGGGTTGAAAATGGGGGAAAGCATTTTAAAACAGGCATAGAAATGTTGTGACCATAACGCAATTTTGAGAATCTCATTGATTTTTTTGTATTGCATTTGTATATTAGAATAATTTACTGGTCAACCAGACATTCAGCTAACTGTTCAACCGTTAGTCTTTGTCCCAACAAATAACAAATATCCGTTCACTCCTTTGCCACATTTTCGAAGGTGAACATAATGGGAAGAAAAATGATAAGCAAAGATTTAGCCGCTTCATTAATTTGTTTCGCTGGGTGCCTCGACACTGACAAAATGAAAGCGCTTAACTGGGTAAATCAGATGGATATAAATACAAATGAATAAACACAGGCAACAAAGGAGATTAGCCTGCTTTAATGAGGAAGTCGAGGCTAATTTGATGCTTTTTCTGTTTTCGCAGAAATTGCTGCCGCACATCCGTCTCTGCTAATTACCTCGACTAGGCCAGTGCAGATTAATTAAGAACCGTGACTGTCACTGAACACACCCATGAGAGTAGGCTAATGTGTGAAAAACAATTAATGAAAAGGAAATATATTTTATTGTGTTACTTGGCTGGCTCACTGACAGTATAGAACGTTTGTTTTTTGTTTTACATTTTATTACTTTTTAAAAATCTATTTACGAGGTTTTTAAAAAGTATTTATAGAACTCAGGGACAGCTGAACGTGGGAGGGGTGGGGTGGGGGGGCGGGGGGCACTTTGAGATCGTCTTGTCCCGGGCACGAGCGAGACACACGGTGGGCCTGGCCCTAACTCCTAATTCGGTTTCATAAATCGTGGGCCTTTGCTGTTGTTCATTTAATGTAGTTTAATGCTGATTCGGGCGATTCTGCTTTTGTTGTATAGCTCGGTTTAATGTTCAATAGGGTGCCTGACAGGTCTTACCAGTCTACTGTTGTGTCTGTTGGGACTATGCTTTTACTTTTAAATAATGTGTTAGCCTTGTAAGTCGCTCTGGGTAAGAGCGATCGCTGAATGCTAGTAATGAAAAGGATGGTCAGGACACTGCTAGTTGTTCTGGCCAGCACTAGCATACACGCTGTCATCTGATTTACTGATCAAAAATCATCAATAATTCACACCAGGGTGCGGTAAATCTCACGTCAATCCCGACGAACCTGGACACACTTACATATATCAAAAAGATTGCTCAGGATTTTTTTTTTTTTTAAATCTGACATCAAACTGTCTGGCTAACTGATGGTTTTTTTCTTGATCCCTGAGACTGCTATGTGATTAATCTGTGATGCATCAAGAAATGTCGGCAAAGAAGGGGGCAATCTCTCAAACAACCTCAGTTTGCCAAAGTGTTGATTTTTTTCATTTCATTTTTTATGAAGGGAGATGTCTGTCTATCCGTGCGCTGCTTTGCGAAGGCGTCTGTCTGTGTGTATTTGCGCGAGTGTGTGAAAGGAGGCGTCGGCCTGTCTGCGCTCGTGCTGGTGTGTGAAGGTAGAGACCAGTCCGAATCGACTCACCACTCACTCGTGATTCATCTGTGTGAGAACAGGTGGACACACAGGTGATTCATAACTGCGAGGTGGAATGCAGATGACAGAGCTGGCATTAGGGAAACTTCTCAACATTAAGGAATCATTTTGTATTCAAAACCCTCATCATGCATTTCAAACCCGGAGCACTGATCTCTGATCAGTCTTGTATTTTAGCTTATAATGGATAGAGTTAGGATAGGGCATGAGCAAAGCTGCTCCTATATCAGCACATCTTCTCTGAGATTTTGTCTTTCAGTTGATCAAAGAAGGTTAGGAAATTGGCAGGGTAAACCTGATCATATTCTAGCATCGCAACACTGAAACATATATGTATTTGGGCCCTAATCTGTCTTATCTCAGAGATAATGCAAATTGTGGGCATGTATTACTTGTTAATGGTCTCTATCTATATTGTGCTGGAAATGTGGCTTCATAAGGACACAGATTGAGGATCAGGATTGTCCTGCGGGTTGACATGGATTAAGACGCCCCCCCCCCTCCTCCCCCCACCGACCCCGCACCATCATCAATTCTCCCTCTGCCTTTCGGTGACGGACTCCCTGAGGACCATCCGCACGGGCGTATCGATCACCTTTCAACCGCCATCAGACCCCAGACGGCAGGTCAAGTGAGGGGCTGATTGATTGTGATGCTCCTCCCACAGCCCCTCCCGCCCCCCCTGGCGCCCCAGAGCAGTAGCATGTCATCAGCGTTCACCTCCGTCCCCGTTATGTCCAACTCAAGAGGAACCGTGGGGTCACTCGCAATTAAACTGTTCACCCCGATCGCGAGAATGAAAGAAAGATCAGATGAGGGATGAGACGGAAAGAACGAGATGGAAAAGGAGAAGGGGAGGAGGAAAGAGGGAGTTTTTTGCGGGATGTTGGAGGGCATCAGTAAGGCGATCTGTCCTGTCAGCGTGGGTTCCTGAGGACACGTCTGAGCGGCTCTCCTGGTTTAAGTCACTGCTGTGTAATGGGTGTAATATCGTCTGTTAGAATTGCATCATCCAGGAGGTCAAGGTCAGGCGAGGACGGAGGAGGCGAGGGTGGATAAAATAAGCGATCGCAAACTACACCTCCTAATTACTCCGCCCACTCATTAACGCTCATTCTGCACGTTCCTGAGCACCGCTCTCTCGTAAAAGGGCTGTCCCAGACCTGAGTGAGCCTAATTTCAGCGAGGGGGAGTGGCTGTTCGGCCCGCCGAGGCTCCCCCAATCACGAGGAAATGAAAGCGCTGGTTTAAAAGCCAGTGCTGACCCAGCATGCATTGCGCTGCTTAATGCCCTTAGCAGAGTCGTTAAAGCATGGCAGAGCTAACCACATTCAAACGTAGGTTAACTGCCATGTCATACCTTTTCAACAGACAGTTATCATGGTCATCGCAGTTCTGTATTCTGTCTCAACTAAAGCAAACTCTGCTGATTAAAGTGTTCTGATAATACCAATCTAAACTGCGGTCATAATTATGCGCCCAATGGTTAAGTGATATTCTTTAAAGTGGTGATGATTTATTATTGATGATGACTCATTATTTCTAAATTCTGATCAGGGAGGCCGAAGCAGACCACGAGTGTGTCCCACACGCAAGCTGCTTTTTACGCTCTCTGTGGCTCTATAGCCTCGATGCCTGCCCCCACCCTCGCTTGTGAGTGGCCCTCGCATTAGTGACACATCGTCAAGCGTGACTCAGAATAAGAGAGGGAGCCATTGGGAGGTGAATTTGGACTGGGGGGAGACAAACAGACAAGGAGAGAGAAACAAAGAGACACTGTAGGGGAGACAGATGGCCAGAGGCATCAAACCTTCATATTGCTGCGATTTTATGGTTATTACCGTGTTATATGCGAGTAATATCCTCATTTTGCTGCAATTTTATGGTTATTACTGTGTTATATGTGAATAATACTCTCACATTGCTGTGATTTTGTAATTATTTGTAATATTCTTGCAATACCTTCAGAGTGGTGCCATTGGAGATCTTACTTTTAAACTTATCTTTTTAAACTTACCCTTTTAATTTGCAGATGTGTGCATGTATGAATGTGTGTGTGTGTGTGTGTGTGTGAGAGAGAGAGAAAAAACAGAGGGGAGTACGTTTAATAAAGTATATTGCACACAATGGTTTATAGTGCAGGTTATGGAGGTGATAAAAACTGTTATACCTCCATAGAAAACAAATTGTTGTATTTTCAACTGAAGTTAATGAGCATAATTTGTTGTTTGAGGTGAGGGTTTACAGATTGACAAATTACACACAAGGCTAAAGCCAGTATTATTGTCACGTTGCATGTACTCCCACTTCTCCAGTGTATATCAATATCATAACCTAATGCAGTTTTCTCAATCTGGCTGCTCCCTCTTTTTCACAACAAACGCATATTACTGTTGACTGACCATCAACATCGTATTATAAATGATGAACAATGTATTAGGGATTTATATCTACTGTATATGCACTGCGTTCCTAAGTGTCAGGTAAGAGGCCTGTTAAGTGATTGGGTTTAATGTATGATTTACAGCCTGTTTAATCTGCAGTCCCGTATCACAGGGTGGAAGGCTGCTGCTCCTGGTGCTCAGCCAACGGCTGCCTCCGAATTCACCCCTCCGGAGTCTCTCAGCGCTAAGTGTGATTGTGCCCGGGCTGGCCGTCCATCACGGAGCCTGTAGAATCTTTCAGGAAGGATCATTAAGGATATTTAATTATCTCCTTATTGCCAAGGTCAGT